>NC_058412.1:32589369-32889369 GCF_002201575.2 Neomonachus schauinslandi
TACAATCTACAAAATTGTTTAAATAGGGAGTAAGTACAAATGTATAAAGATCACAAACACATACGGGAAAGGGATAAAGAAGGCACAAGGAGGAAATATTTTTATTTACTACCAAAAATTTGTCTTACCAAGTCTGGAGGATTCATTCTTAAAGGAAAAAAATAAAAGATCTAATCGACAAACAGGCATATGGGGAAAAGTGAGGTTTCTGATAGCTGACTCGTTTTTGAAATCAGTTTGTGTAAACAAAGGCTATTTCATGGGTTTTTGATTCTTTAAAATTAATCCTATCTTATTCACGTACAGGTTAAGTGTGGAAATGTGGCCCATTTAAAGGAGCATAATTATGTTTTATAAAAACAATATCCACATATTCTATTTTCCTTGATTATATTATTGCTGGAGTCATAGGATATTGGAGCTAATATGAGGCACTATTGGAAATATTTTATAGAAATGCATACTAACATTCTGATTTCTCTCCAATATGGCCTGTACTATGCCAATACCGATCTGCAATAAAAATTCACAAGGACAGACTGTGTTGACAGAATGGTACTTGGGAAGGAAATTTAGTCATATGAATTACAATTTGTTGGGAACAAAAAAAAATTTGCAAAATAATTTAGTTGGTCTCAAAAATGAGACAAATTGGCAAACTTATCTGAAGGATTTCTATCTTAGAACCATTGATAATTGAAGTTGGGAACCTTAAAAATCTTTAAGATGTCACCTCCTGTATGCAGGGCAATCCAAATGACATGCCGCAGACCCCCTCCAAGGAGAGTCCTCAAATCTAAAGTGAGTGATCATTTCACACATTACTTCCTAGGATCCTTTAAAGGTCTTTTTCAAAATCTACACCATCTTTCCTAAGCCAGGGTACCCTGGAGAGGAAAACTCTGTGGGGCTACACCTGGATCAAAAGGGGACAGGGGCCATGTAGGAATCTACAAAAAAGAAATGATGTGTTAACTCCTTCAGTTATTCAGCACTCCATCAGGCACTTAGATTACATGGGTAGTTCTGTTGCCATGAAATGATCAATCTAGTATAGCCTAAATGTGTGTATTTTTATTCTCCTCTTAGATTAAAAAGTCATAAGAACGAAGGTTGACCAATTCAAGTTTGTCTGCGTATAAAGCTCAAGAGAAGTACGTGTGATTCTGTGTCACATTTGTCTATCTTCAATTGTTTGCTTATAAGTTGTTACGCGCCATCAATTATGAACTTCCAAAGGGCAGAGAGCATAGATATTTAACTCTCTTAGTACAGTGTCATAATGAAATGAACACCCATTAAGTAATTTTATTTATGACTTATGCCTTTAGTAGGTTTGGTAGTCTTAGAGGCAGAAAGAAATATCAGCTAAGGAAATTTTGCCATTCTTTGTCTTTGGATAACAGTCAAGATTTCACAGAGACATTAGTCTAACTAATTTTATTGAGGACTTCCACATTTCCTGAACAAATGTGCAGTGACGTTTCTAGCATTCTACTTGTGGCTCCTCTCTAGCCACATCTGATGGCTGGAGACAGGAGTACTCTCAATTAAGGTCTAATTTATCTCCCCTAATGTATTGCTCTTTTGACTAGAAGTACATAAAGATAAATAGAATATGCTGGCTGTCCTTGAGGACTGCTTAACCCAGTGAGGAAGACAAACAAGTTAATGTAATATTATGCAAAATGAACGTTTACCATGGGGCCTTTAATCTTAGTGCACCATGGCTAAAATTCAAGCCACATATGTATTGGATAAAAGAGCTAATTTTTGCCATGATTATATATTATTCCACTTCTTTTAAAATTCTGTCTTGTCGTTCTTTCATCTAAGCACACTTCCTTGATAAAATTGAGTTATCTTTACCTCTTTTAGAGTTAGTCTTCAATTTTAATGTGCATCAAAATTCTTCAGCAAAAATATTGTATTTCTTGGGAAGGGGATGACATTTAATGATAAACTCCTAACATGCCCTCAATTGTTCCAAATGTGGAAGCATTGTTAAATTAAGAAATTAAGTCAAAAGACTATAGCATGGAGTCGCTTACATGTAGAATCTTAAAAAAAAAGAGAGAGAGAGAAAAGTGCAATTCATAAAGAGAGAGAGTAGAAAAGTGATTGCCAGAGGCTGGGGGGAGGGGTGGAATTAGGGAGAGGTTAGTAACAGGGTAGAAAACATTAAAAAAAAAAAAAAGACACTCAAATATAAGGATCAGGTGACTGCCCAGAATTGACACATAGGTCATGGCCAAACCTTCTGTAGAATCATGTAAGTTTAAATTGCTGTTTACTAAATAGAGGAGTACTTTCTTTGGAGTAGAAACAAATAGACTAGAGGTATGTCACAGGAGCATAAATTCTAACTCCCTAAATGGTGTCAGGGTGAGCCCTTGAATGTAGATGTGGCCCTTCCTTCAAACTAATGATACGAAATAAAGGGCATAGTTCTAAGGTCCTCCGACGTAGGAGATTGCCCTCAAACCAAAGCATCAGCACCGGGAGTCAAGAATTTTGTACGGGCATCTGTGAAGAACTGCGGAGCAATGGCATGCTACATCTGCTCCCTCGTGTCTTTGATCTCTTTTATGTCCTTTGCACCCCTAACCGCCTCGCTCGGTTATAACTGAGTCTATAGTCGTCATTCTCTCCACTCTTCCCTCCTGAACCAAATTTTGTAGTTTGACCTAACTCAGTTCAGTATGACAAACCAAAGATGTGTATTCTAGGTTAATATGTCAACTTGCAGTGAGTTACTTTTTCCTTGGAACCAAAGTTTTGAAAATGATGCTAGTATCGAAGAAGAGTATGCATCTTCCTCCTCCTCTTTCTCCTCCTCCTCATCAACTAGGGTATTCCTTGATTTGGAATCCTATTTTTCTCTTAATATAATTTCAGACACTGATTCCCCAATGTCATTTCAAATGTGCCAAAGCAGAAAGAATAAAATATTTGAGTGCTTAATGGTGAGCCTTATGGCAAAGTCTTAGTGAATCAGATGAACTAAGATTTTCAAATTTGCCCCAATCAGCCATGCTTATAAAACACTAGGGGGTGACAGGAACTAAAGAGGCAGTTATGGAAGACTGTGCAGACGGCTCCATCCATCAAGCATCAAATAGTTGGTCCTCAAATGCAGAGCTCTGTACCAACATCTGTTTTTTCACAAATGATACTTTCCAAAAAATAGCAAAGACAGCAGTAGCACTCTTTTTTCCCACTGGGATAGTTGTTGAAATAAGAGTCTGATTTGATACTAGACTAAATATCAATGAAAGATGGAAAAAGAGTAGCTGTTGAAAGTACATGTCACAAGCTTTCAGAGAATAGAGCTGGGGCTCACAGAAGGAAATTTCGGGAAGACATACTTCAGCTCCGTGTAGAACACAGTTTTGTGAGGTGAAGAGCTTTCTGAACCTGCATGCTTTAAGCATGGACACGGTGGTCATCTCTGTGACTTACAGAAGCAGCTTCTATAGTATGGTAAGTACTGGAATGGATAAATCTTCAATGTCACTTTCAACTCTAGTATTTGATGACGTTATGCTTTCATTTTAGTTAGTATATAATTAAAACTAAGAATGACATTGTGTATCTGGCATCTTTAAATGCTGAGCTTCTCGGGGTGCCCGGGTGGCTCAGTCGTTAAGCGTCTGCCTTCGGCTCAGGTCATGATCCCAGGGTCCTGGGATCGAGCCCCGCATCGGGCTCCCTGCTCCGCGGGAAGCCTGCTTCTCCCTCTCCCACTCCCCCTGCTTGTGTTCCCTCTCTCGCTGTGTCTCTCTCTGTCAAATAAATAAATAAAATCTTAAAAAATAAAATAAAAAATAAAAATAAATGCTCAGCTTCTCAATGAACCAGATACTGGTAAGAAGCTAAAAAAAAAAAAAATAGTCCCATTTATCTGCATAGTGCCAAACATTCCTTTATTTTTCTAGTGATTTTTGTATATTGGTTTGATTTCATGCTACAGACTCATGGGTTTTCTATTCCTTAAAAAGTATACATATGTGTTTTAGCAAAAAGAAATGTATTAAATTTTTTCTTTTTTAGGGTTTATAAATTATTTTTTCTTTGACTTATTATTTTTGCTAGAATATCTAAGACAATATTAAGTAATAATGGTTATAAAATCACCCCTGCTTAATTCCTGATCTTAAACAAAGTGATGTTAGTGTATTATCATTAACTTTTAGTATTGTATTTTAATATTTTTGTCATATTTATGTAGTTCCATCTTTTCTCATTTTTTAAAAAGATTTATTTATTTTAGAGAGAGAGAGAGCACAAGTGGGACGGGTAGAGGGAGAAGGAGAGAGAATCTCAAGCAGATTCCCCACTGAGTGTGAAGCGCCTCACAGGGGTCTATCTCACGATCCTGAGATCACCACCTGAGCCAAAACCAAGAGTCTGATGCTCAACGGACTGCACCATCCAGGTGCCCCTCATCTTTTCTCATTTTTATTAGGAATTACTTCTGGGTTTTAGCAAATTCTTTTTGGCATCTATTTGCATAATCATATTTTTTCTTTTTTGTTTAGATTATGTATTTAATAAACTATATTGATCAATTTCTTGTTGTTCCACCCACTAACATTTCTGGAATTAGCCCTTCCTGATCATAGTGTAATGATCTGTAGATACTTTGCAAGATTCTATTTGAAGTTTAAAAAAATAGTTTCTGTTTCTTTATTCACAAGAGAGGTAGGTAAATGGCTTTTTTTTTTTTTTTTGTATTCTAACAGGTTTTGGTTCTGAATATATGTTGGCTTTATAAAATAAATTGGACAGCTTTCCATTTGCCTTTTATTGGACGAGCTTTAATAATTTCAGAATGATTTTTTATTTAACAATGAAATTCAGTTGTGAACACATCTGCTCCTGGGGTCTTTTCCATGTTTAGAACTTTGATGACTTCCCAAATTTTTCATGGAAATTAACATATTCATGTTCTTTCACTTCTTGGGTTAATTTTGATAATTTATATTCTGCTGGGAAATCACCTATTTCCTTTAGATTTTCAAAAAGATTTGCAGATAATGTGCTCCTCTAGTTTTATTGATTTCATTAGGATATGTGTTATGCCTTTTAAAAAATATTTACAAACTTGTCATTTTGCTATCTATTTAATCAAATTTTAAGAGGTTTCTATAATTAATGTATTTAATTCAAATATTCAAAAATTAGTGTTTAATTCACTTGCTCTTTTTCTGTTTATTTCAGTTATCTTTACCAATTCTCTCTTATTTTGTTGTTTAAATTTTCTTCTGTTTTTTTTTAATGCAAAAGCCTGATTACTATTTTTTCCATAAGTTTTGATAGGAAGTATGAAGCAATATTCATTTCTTTAATTGATTTATAGATGTTTTTAAATTTCACATTTGATTTCTTTTTTGATTCAAGAGTTATCAAAAATATTTCTTAATTTCCAACAACTACTCTTCTGTTAGTTTTTAATTATTTTAAACTTATTGAATCATGATAAGACGAAACAGTTTATAAAATCTTCACTTCTTAAATTTTATCAAGATTTAATCCCCATCTAAAACCTTTCTTTCTCTGAGTTGTCTTTCTTGCTGTCAGGAGCCCCTGCCCTATTGTATGAACCCCTCTAGAGCTGTAGGGTGAGTTCATCTCTTTGGTTTGTTTAAGGAATAAAATCCGGCCTTGCTGCCTGTGACTGGTCCCTGCTCCTGAAAAACACTCTACTGGTTTCCTGAGACAACTCAGTTCAAAATTCCAACATTCTTTTAGAGTCTACTAAAAATCAAAACTCTCCCTATTGCTTGATTTTTTCACATTCCCACATCTTTCGACAAGTCACTTTATCATTCTGTGGCTGACCGATCACTGGGTTTAATACTCTTCAGTAGACTGGCTTCATTCCAAATAGGCCAACCCAGGCATAAGACCCCAGCTTGTGTCCAGCATCTGTAACTAAGAGAATGCTAGCTAGAAGAGAAAGGACATGATGTCTCTTTTCACCGTTTTCCTGCAATTGCTTATTTTCTTCATTCTTGGCTACTAACTTCCTCAGTGGGCTGATACTGAAGCAAGATGCAATTAACTTGAAATCTTTATTTTACTCTCCGATGAATGTTCCTCTGAACTCATTTTTTCCAGGTACATGTTGATCTTACTATCTCTGTACTTCATGAGTTTGTGGAGTTGAAAAGCGAGGGGAAAAACTCACAAACAAACCAGATTGCCTTGGTATATCAGATTTTGCCATGAGGCCAAAAAATACAGGAAAACTTAAGGGTTTTTTTGTCCTAAGATTTTAAACATGGACATGGTTACCTTGAGAATAAGTGATTTTGATGGCAATCTATTTTTCCCTATATCTCTTTTTCTTCAAATCCTGGGGATTCAGTAATTACTTTTTTGATGAGAGAAGGTAGTTTCAAATGTTATTTTAAACCACTTTTGCTTCATTTTATATAGAATGCTTTAATTTAAAAATATTTTTCAAAATATCAAAACCCTGGCCCAGTTCATGCACATTTTCTGACTCAGAAAACCTTGCCTTGCCACAATAATAAACTGCATTGATGAAAAGGACTTGCAGCGAGCTTAAAAAACACTGCCATATGGTTAACCTGATCTGGTTTTATTTGATCTGACATTTCCCGAAGTAATACAATACATGGTTTGCTATGGTTCAGAGAGAATCCAGGCTTATTCGTGATTTGGGTCCAGCTCATGTGGGAGACTTACAGTGGGGGAAGGCGGGGAGATGAGCCGCATTCTAGGAGACCATGATAAAACATAAACCTTTGGAGGCTAGTGGTATAATTTTACATCCTTCATTTGTCTAATTTGCTATAGTTTTCAAAAGTATCTGCTCTTGGGTTGCAAATTATACAGACTTCTTTCCCATTCCTTCAATTTTTATTAGAAAATTCCTTCATAAATACAATTTTCATCTGTAAATAACCTATATAACCAATTAAGTAGATGGTGATATAGGTATATAACGATATATGCTATAATTTTAAATGATTATACCTGTGTTTTAGAATTATGGATAATTTTTACTTTATTGCAAATTTTTATATTTCCCAATAATAATTAGCATGTATTATTTTTGTGGTCAGAAAGACACAATGTTTTGAAACACACTTCATGAAAAATACAGCACTTCATTTCTTTCCAAATATTCATAATTGCCAATAGTATGTAAGGGAATATATGAGAAAATAATATGCAATTAATAAGTTAAAAGTAGTTTATTTGGCTTATAAGTTATTATGGAGCCAGATTTTTAAAAGTAATTATTAAGTATAGATTTACACAAATTATTTATTTTTTACCCTCACAGTAATGATCATTAATATTTTATAGAATTGATTAAATAAATGTCTTAGGAATAAATTATTGTCAAAAATTATCATAAAGGGGCACCTTGGTTGAACATCTGACCCTTGATCTCCGCTCAGGCCGTGATCTCAGGGTTATGAGTTCAAGCCCTGTGTTGGGCTCCATGCTGGGTGTGGACCCTACATTAAAAAAAAAAAAAAGATCATAAAGCAGCAGCACATTTATAAGAGAACTGATCCTATGGGCACTTATTTAAAAATCATATGTCCTCATTGATTAGAAAATAACATTCAAATGCTTTTTATGCTATTTGCTATGTGAATCTAAATTATGTTTCCCCAGCACTCCATCTCAAATGGAATCCTAGCATTACCTTTCAGCTTTATCGCATTTCCCAGGCAATTCACAAGCCTAAGCTCCAGGATCACAATCCAATAAATCAGATAGCAGTGATACACAAATACCATTTCTTACCTTCTCTTCTCTCCTTTGGCATCCTCTGCCAACACTCCCCTCCTCTCTGCTTGTTCTTCTGTGATGACTTCTCTGGTTTCTCTGAGCAACTAGAAGCCATCAGAAGAGAATTCCCTTATCTTCCCATGACCATATCCTCTCATGGTCTGCATTGGTCTTCTCTCCTTTCCTAAGTCCTTGTTCCTTCCTACTTTCCACTGGATCCCATCTCTCTTTGGATACACAATCATTTCTCCTGCAATTACCCACTCCCTTTACAACTACATCATGAGTCTTTCCTTCTTTACAGTAGGGATTGTTTTCTATAGAAACAAACAGGAATGGCTTTCATTTATACAAGCCTCCCTGGAGGTCAAATTTCTCTCCGGTTATTGCCCAATTTCTCTTGCCAAAGGGAAAAAAGAGTAGTTTAAGTAATTCAAGTAAAGTTTAAAAACACACCTGCTGCACATCAGGGAGCATCTGAAAAGCAGGTAACTCACAGAGTTCATGCAAAATTTTTGTAGGGAAAGGATAAGAGAGGGGGACATGTGGTTTGGCTCAGGTGGCAGCTTTCACCTCCAACTCCTATAAAACTTGGTGTTGGGACAGCAGGAGATTGTCCCAGTTTGTCATTCCTCCTAGTTGGTATGGTTGGCACAATGACATCCCAATAACTGTCAGAACAGTTTTTTTTTCAAGAGCTGTTTGGTAAGCCTGTGGTTTGTTAGTTAGACAAGATTCGAGGGTGAGAGATTTAGCAAAATGGAGGAGAGGAAACAACAACCCAGAAACAGAGGGAATGGTTGAAGTCAGGGAAACTGGGGGTCCCCGTCATGTCTTTTTTAACCTTTGCACTCTCTTCTCCCCTATAGGAGAATTGATGAAATTGTTTTCCATTCTTTTTGTTGTCTTTTGTGCCTCACCTCCTGTTTTCTCTTAAACTGGTTAAGCTCTCTTTCTCAACCCTCCCATGAAAACCTTCTTGCCAATGTCTTCAATGACAGTAATTTTATTAAATCCAATATTAAACATCCTCTTACCTAAATTTTCAACATCCTACAATTTCTACTTTGTTTAGAGATTAAGATCCCTCTGGAAGGTGATTTAAGTTAAAATTATATATACAGTCCACCAAAATAAATCTTTAGGTCACCAGTGACCTCATCATTTATAAACCCAATGGTAAATTCTCTGTCCTTGACTCATATTTGACTCCTCGGGGGGGGGGGTCTCTCCCTCTTTGTCGAAACACTTCTTCATCTCTCTTCTGGGATTCCTCGGGGTCATGGTTTTCCTGGACATGTCCTTAAGTTACTCACTGGCCATTTCTTCTCAATCTATAGCACCTCTGCCTTTTCTTCCTAACTTTGACATGTTGTGGATCCCCAAGGCTCACATTTTCTCCATCTTCTTCTTTTGCTTTCCCTTACTTTCTAGATGATCTCAGCTAGTGCTCTCGTTTTAAGTAAAAATCTACATGCTGATGCCTCACTCTCAAAGTTATATCTCTAGGCTGAAAATTAACCGTGAGTTCCCAACTCCAGGCTTTCTCTTTCACTCCAGAAGACCAGGGCTTTGATTGTCTGGCTCACAGCACTATTATTAATGTCTAAAATAGTACCTGACATATGGTATGTATTCTATACATTTTTGTTGAGGAAATGACTGAATGAATCTTCTGTTATTCCTCTGGCACATGACCTATTATCTATTCATAATAGTTTCATTGTGGATCATCCTATCTCTTATCCCTGGGTAGTAATCTATAACTCATTCTGAGAAGTCTTCTACATCTTTCCCCAAACATGGGTCAAAATTACTTGATCATTTCTTTGTCATTCCACACCACTTTGCACCATTCCATTCCTTTGTCATTCCAAATATTATTATTAGACTGGAATATTACAGTAGTCACTAGTGTATATATTGGTATATCATATTAGGATGCGAGCTATTTGAGGACTGGAATCATGTCTTATATACCTTCTTGCTCCTGCCACAGAATGCCATATTTGGCATGTTATAGAGACAATGACATTTTTGTTGACATTATAAATACCATTTTCTTTAGTTTGCATAATCAGAATTTAAATTTATTTCAAAATTTCTTTTCAAAGCCTTTCTTTTTCCTGGTTTATCAGTACACTGAGCTAGCAATTTTTCCAGATTCCACAGCCAATTCTTTTTTGTTGATTTTATAATTCAAGATGTTTATCCCATCATCCTACTGGCCATGAGTCCTACGATAGCCATTTATATCTCCTCATAAGAGAAGAATAATCATTCTGCCTTGGGGCCAATTCTGATTTAAAGGCTTTTCAGGTAGAAACAACCACAGAAATTAAAATACAAGGCAAATATGGGTTATGAGGTTTAGACTTCTTTGTAAATATGAATTAATTTTTAGGTGCTGTGGTATTTATTCCCTAGTAGGTGCTATCCACCCCCCCCAGAAACAAACAAAAAATTCAGAAAAAAAAATATTTATATATAAATATAAAATATGGTATACCTTGACTGGGAGATGGTTTGAAATTTTGGTCAAATGAGATTTAATGTATAAATTATTTTAAAAATATATATATATTTTAAAGATTTTATTTATTTATTTGAGTAAAAATATTTTTAAAAATGCATAAAGACATGAGAAAATGTTCATGACCAAAGCTAAGGGAAAGAATGAAAATCTAAAATTATTTTTCCAGTATCAACTCTGTCATTTACAGGTTGGCACATGTCTACATGAATAAACATATTCACACATCCTTATGGTATAAGAATGCATGAGAAAATTGGAAAGAACTACATCAAAATAATAGTTGTTCTCTCTGGGAGGTGATTTTATTTTTATTTATATATGTTTTTCTGTATTTATTTTTTGTATTTAATGTATTTTCAATCATCTTGTATGTTTTGTCATAAAAATATATTACTCTAAAACCAAAGAGGAACTACAGAGTTCCTGAATCTTTAAAACATCTAATTTAATTATCTGTTTTAATTTAATACTAAAATCTGCATTTTCATTTAGGAATTTTTCTCCTGCTTCTCAAAAGTGACAAAACTAATAGAGTAACAATGGAAGGTGTAGTGAACAGAAAATTTATTGACTCAGAAAATCCTGATTTTGGTCCATGGTCTGCCACAGACAAGTGTCATTCAGAAGGGACTTAACCTTTGTGGCCATCAGTTCCTCCATCTATGAACAGAGAGGGCTGAGGCCGATGACTCCAAAAACCCTCCTCTTGTGGACCTAAGAGTTCATCATATAAACATGACTCTCTGAACTGTTTTGTACCATGTTACTTAACTCCCATGAGAAGAAGACTAATTTCATGCATTTCTGAGTACGATTTGAAATAATGATCTCAAAGTGTCTGGAACTTAGAAAAATCCAATTCTACAAACTGCAGTGTGATAAATGTGGCAGAGTTCAACATCAATCTTGAATCTTTTGTTGGGAATTTCTCATTTAGAGTTTCTTGTGGGAACCAACCTGACTGGCATATTTTTTTTTCTGTATCCCACATATGCTTCAAATATGATTCTGAACCTTCCTAGGTGCAAGCTACAATTAAAATGTGTGTGGGAGGACATTAAATTTTGGACATCATAACTATAATTCCAAACACTTATTTTGAAAGAGAAAAAGAAAAGATTCCAAAAATGTTTCTATAAGATGGGCTGCCTTGGGTATGGAGAATTGCGCAGGAGCCAAAATGAACGTGAATAAATTAAGATGGGCTACAGTTGATAAGTGTTCATCTCATTGTCCAAGGCAGGTGGTTATGAGGCAGCTGCAGGCACTGGTAAGAATGCCTGAGGAAAATTTAAACTCCTTGCCAGCTGACACCTTTGGGCTGCTGTAGTGTGTGGGAGAGACGTACAGTAACATGTGCACCAGGCAAACTCTTAAAAAAAAAACAAAAACAAACCCCCAAAAAACCCCACATTTTATCATGGGCTAAATCCAGCTATTTTTACCAAAATTGCTACTTTGATTTGTTCTGAGATTTCCTGCCTGATTGGCTTCCTCTCTAGGGATCGACCTTCTGTGAGAAGTGGGAGGGTGAGCTCCTTGAGAAAGCAAGGAAACTAAAAACAATGGAAGTGAGATGCCCTGCATGTGGAGGGAAGTAAGGAGGAGGGTAAGCTCCTCTGGGAGGGCAGTAGAGTTGGCTGCTGCCCACCCACTGCCTCCAGAAATACATCAGCTAAACCAGGGCTCAGCTTTAATAATAGTTTTAATAATGATAGTTTTGATAAAACATATCTCTCTAAAGAACTCAGAGCACTTCTCACTCACAATCTTACTGTGTCTGGGTGGCCCCAAATACTCGACCCCAGTTAGACAGGAAGCATAACACAGTCCCGAGGTTTAGCTTTTGAGGACTTTTTTTCCTCCGCTGCTGTAGAGTCTCGAGCCCAAGGAAGCAGGAAGCATAGGAGCTTCGGTAACTTTCTCCTCCTGATGAACTTACTTCCTCGCATTCCTTTCCATTTTTCTTCCCCTTATATACAAAAACAAACATTAAAAAGAAACATGTACATTTTCTAAAATTTCATACTAATTTTGCAATGTTGAAAGGAAATGTTTCTTGTTTCTTAGCTTATTTCTCCCCTTCCCAATATAACTTCTCTTTTCCTGGGTATAATTATACATTGCTTTTCTTTTTTTTTTTTAATTATACATTGCCTTTTGAATGGCCTCAGATACATAAATTGTGCCTTATAGACTCTGTATTAAAGAGTCACTCCAGGGGTGCCTGGGTGGTTCAGTTGGTTAAGCATCTGCCTTCGGCTCAGGTCATGATCCCGGGGTCCTGGGACTGAGCCCTGCATCGAGGTCCTGGGATCAAGACCTGCATCTGGGTCCTGGGATGGAGCCCCACATGGGGCTCCCTGCTCAACGGGAAGCCTGCTTCTCCCTCTCCCTTTGCCTGCCACTCCCCCTGCTTGTGTGCTCTCTCTCTGTCAAATAAATAAAATCTTTTTTAAAAATTTAAAAAAAAGTCACTCCAATTTTTAATTTCGGTTTTTAAATCTATTCATTCTCATGCATACTACACCACATCAACCACTTTTCAAGAATCAGAGACTGACAGAATCAAAGAAAAGATCAATCTTTAAAATTTTTCATAATAATTATGAACATTACCAATAACACAGGTATAAATATAACTTCTGGCTTCTTTTTCAATATTTACACAACCTTCAAAAAATAGTCCTATATAATTTTTTTAGATTTCTGTCCTCTGATACTCATTAACATGCTATTATATTTCTTTGAAATCCAACTTAATATGCTTTATTTTCTCCCACTGAAGTGTTGTTTTACTCTCCCATCTGCCCACCTTGACAGCGGAGCAGTCAAGACTACGAAAGAGCAGAAATCAGTTCAGTGACTCATTTTCCAAATTCTCCAAATATGCGTCAAGGAATGAATACATTCAGTGAAGAATGTTGACTAACAGATGATGAGTGCAAGATGATTAACTTTTTTCTTGAATTTGGCATGTATATACAACTTAACGGAGAAGCTTTGCTCAAATGAGTGGCTTGGAAAAGAAATCATGACTACGGGACACTTCCTGATGGTTTCATTTGTTCTGAGCTTGCAGGTGAAACACTGGAGAACACGTAGCCTAAATAAGATGTGAAGATGTGCCCACACACAAGTAGCTCATGCCTGTTGCTCACTGATTTTCAAGCTATGGATGCTATCTGTAAATATGACTTGTTTATATAAAAACGAAAAAACTGTTTATCTACTTAAAGAACATGTTATTTTGGACCTAGAAGAGTATTTGAAGAGCTCATCAAACAGCCTAATTTTATGCAAATTTAAATGTCTGGCATAGAAATGACTCTTGTGATAGAAATGTCAGTCTCAGCACACATCAAGCTTTATCCTCACAGTGTTCTGCCGTTCACGCGACCGCAGGAATGTTGGTGTGAAAATACATAGTTATATAACATATCATGTACTGAACCATCTTGGGGAATTGTATAACACATCATTTATTTATTTCTGAACATTTTCCTGGATGCTCTTCAGAAGTCACTACTAGAGCCAAAGCTGTCCTTGTCCCTAGACAGCCCTTGCCCAGTGTTCAATAAATGATCATCTAAATGTGAGCATGATTTTTAAAGATTCTAATATTTATTTCCTTGAGTCAATCTGGATGGAAGAAGAAAGTGAACAAAATTGTTCCAATATGTTATTAAAATTCTCATCTTCATGTGGAAATTCTTATTTAAAAACCCCAGAGCCATATTTTTGGCAAAAAAAAAAAAGAAGAAGAAGAAGAAGAAAGAAAGAAAGGGAACAGATGTATCAAGATTCTCTCATCTTGATTATGGTATTAAGAAATATAAATAGCTTTTTTTTTAAAACTAGAGCTTAAAATAATGATTCTTTAATTGGAATTAGCAAAATATTTTTTAGAATTCAAAAAGGAAAAAAAAAACGTGAGTTTTTTTCCTCTTGAAAATAATATGCGGTATTCGATGTGATTTTCCAAACAAGATCACAACAATTTCTTAGCTTTCATCACATTAATATCTCTGTATCAATAATAACAGCTGGTTTCCAGGCATCATTTTCACAGCAGGGTTTTTCCAAAATATTTGCTTTGCTAGTAACTTAAGAGAGGACCTGTATTACCTCTTCTTCCTTATCTACATTTCCCTCAATTTACCTGGCTTCCTGGCAAACAGCAAGACAGACTTTTCGTGGTTTATTTTTTTAAAAGATTTTATTTATTTATTTGACACAGAGAGGGAGAGGGAGCGAGAGAGCACAAGCAGGGGGAGCGGCAGGCAGAGGAAGAGGGAGAAGCAGGCTCCCCTCTAAGCAGGGAGCCTGATGTGGGGCTTGGTCCCAGGACCCTGGGATCATGACTTGAGCCAAAGGCAGGCGCTTAACTGACTGAGCCACCCAGGCGCCCCCAGACTTTTCATTAATATCTTTTTTCTCTTTGTCTTTGTCTCTCTGCCTATTTCTCTCTTATATATAATACATGTACTATATGCAGATATATCTATAATTGCTTTAATTACATTGTGACTTACATATATTATCATTATCATACATCATTGAATTATTTAATAATAATTAAAATCATTTTCATTTTCTAATCCAAAATGAATCATCTTTTTAGAATTAAGTTGCCATGGCAGTTTTGAGAAAGTATGATTTATTGAAACATAATTCTTATGCTTTCACAGCTGGTAGTTTTTAGGCTAACCACATGAAATTTCAAAATTAAATTATTCATCTTGCATGGAAGACAGCTTTTAGTTAAGACCAAGCTATATCCTGAAAATCAATGCCACCATCTATGCAGTTTATTGATTTAAATATGTATTATTATGCTGTGTGGAGTCATGACTTCAAATATCTATCTTTGAAAATAATCTCAGGAAACACTTTAGGAGAAACCCAAGTAAACTCTAGAACTGCATCACCAAATCACTCATATACATCCCAGATTGGGCCAGACAGACTCTATAATATGTAAATGTGAACAACATTTACTGACTGCTCCTTCAGTTAGCTACTGATTTTTTTTTAAATTTTGACACTTCCAACTGTGAAAATCATTTTAATAGCACAAATAAGTATTTTAAAATTATAAAAAGTTCTTATCCTTTTTAAATACTCTCAATAAGCACTGAATATTAATACTGCTTTAATTAATATTAAAACACTTCTTGAATATTAATATTTTGAGATGAAAATTATCAATTTGATCTTGTTTTTAAAACCTTTTCCTCTGAATTCTTAATCTCAGGAAACAAACTGAGGGTTGCTGGAGTGGTGGGGGGTGGGAGGGATGGGGTGCCTGGGTGATAGACATTGGGGAGGGTATGTGCTATGGTGAGCGCTGTGAATTGTGTAAGACTGTTGAATCACAGACCTGTACCTCTGAAACAAATAATACATTATATGTTAAAAAAAAAAAAAAGAAGATAGTAGGAAGGGAAAAACAAAGGGGGGTGGAATTGGAGTGGGAGACGAACCATGAGAGACTATGGACTCTGAGAAACAAACTGAGGGTTCCAGAGGGGAGGGGTGTGGGGGGATGGGTTAGCCTGGTGATGGGTATTGAGGAGGGCACATTCTGCATGGAGCACTGGGTGTTATGGGCAAACAATGAATCATGGAACACTACATCAAAAACTAATGATGTAATGTATGGTGATTAAAATAACATAATAAAATAAAGTAACTTTTTCCTCTGATAGTGACTTTGCTTATCAATAGTATAAAGTATAATTAAATTACTTTATAATTAGTATACCATAAAATTAAATAAAGTTCCTTGACAGTTTAATGTATGCCCTCCTTCCAACTTCTTCACTTAGAACTAAATTTTAACAACCACAGAAAATTAGCAAGAAAAATAAGTAGAGAGCAGAAGAGCCCCTGTCTTCATTGTGAGGTAAATTTTACAATATGCACTGAATAGCAAATGGAACAGTATTGTAAATATACGTGGTATAACAAATCTGAATGTTACGAATAATATCGATTTTGAATAGAATATTTTCACTTACAAATTTTATGATGTAACCTCTGATTTAAGATGGCAGGGTGAACACAAACATTTATTCCCTCTAGAAACCTCACTCAAATGTCAGCCAGGGGAAGGATTTTTACAAAATGAACAAATAATCAAAGACAAAAAGAATGGGAGAGGACATAAAGCTCACACAATTTCAAAAGCTAAAAAGCAGGTGGCCAAAATGGTCTTGACTCAAGAGGATTAGAAATCTGATCTCAAAGCCAGCAGGAGAGAAAGCCACAAAGCAACCAATTAAATACCATTTAACAACCCAAACACGCAAAAGCTGATAGCACTTGTAACTTTGGAAACGGCAATGAGTTTCCCATTTAATTCCCATTTAAATGGGATTAAAAATAGGGGGATTGATGAAAAGACTGCTCAAGAAGAAATTAAAATGAATTAAGGAGAAATGTTCAGATTCTCTTCCACGCTGAGCAGTGAAGTCACAGCAGCAGAAAACTGAAGGTTTAGCTTCTGGAAAAGGTGAAGAGCATATCTGCTTCTGGGGACAGCAAACAGAGCTGAGGGTACAGACACATTCTGAAAATTGGGGTACTGAATGACTGCTGAGACCTCCTGCCTTCTTCCCGAGTTATTATGGGCTGCATGGTGTCCCTCCCTTCACTACCCCTTAAAATTCAAATGTTGAAGTCCTAATGCCCAGTACCTCAGAATGTGACTGTATTTGGAGATAGGGCCTTTAAAGAGGTTATTAAGTTCAAATAAGGCCATTAGGATAGGACCTAATCAATCTGACTGGTGGCCTTCTAGGCAGAGGAGACTGGCACACACAGAGAAATATTAGGGATCTGGGGAAAGACCATGCGAGGACACAGCAAGAAGGCAATCACCTGCAAGCTAGGGAGAGAGGGCTCAAGAGTGAACAAGCCCGCTGACACCTTGATCTTGGACTTCTAGCCTCTAGAACTGTGAGTGATTAATTTATGTTGCTTAAGCTACCCAGTCTAAGGTATTTTGTTATGGGAGGCCTAAGAAACTAGTACAGCAGTTAACTTCAAGACACTGGCAATCTCTCGGCAAAAATGTATGAACCTTCTATGGGGATAGTGTTTATTACTACAACCTCTTAATTCTAATTTTAAAAAATCAGAGAAAGAGTGATACATTTATCATAACTTGGATGATATGCTCCAATATTTTTTAAAGTGGTATATACATAATAAATATATTAGATTTCATAAAGTTAAGAAATTACAATTTTAATCAAATTGTTGATCACTAAATCATCAATTTTCTTATTTTCTAAACTTTTTTGTGTTATACATAAAATTTCTTGTGAAATTCTTACACTATACTCACTTAAACATTTTACTACATTATTTTGGTGTATATTTTAGAAATTAAGTTTTGAAACATACTAGAACTTTAAGGATTCCATGTGCCTTTGATAATCTATCAGATATCAGGTTGTATGATTAGAAATATTATTAAGAGAAGTATTTATAGAGCACACTTTAATCAGAGCTTTGTAGGTCATCTAAACCAAAATGCAACTAATGGATCATCTAATCCAGCTGTCCCAATTTAAAGATAAGAAAACTCGGATAGGGAGAAGCATGCAGGCAGAAAGTGGTAGAAGATCTAGAAATCAAGTCTTTGGACTTTTGAAACAAAATTGGTCTGATCACTTAGAAAAAGAAGTACGCTATATTTTATCAAAGTGTCTCTTAGTCTTTCTCCATATTGGGTCTGATGCAGATTCCACGTGCTTGTATGATTTTTGTTTTTTAAGGATTTATGACTTTATAAAAAATGTTAAAGATGTCAAAAATAAAAGTATACAAAAATGTCATTGTTGAGTAGTAATTCCCTGTACCTGAGCACACAACTTTCTACCATTTTCACCTTTGTATGTTATTCTTCCAGAAATTTGTGTATGCGTCTCCACATATTTTGTACAATGCTCTATTAAATTTTGTTTTGTCTTTACTTGGTGTCTTCCTTACTTAAAATACAATTATCTGCATGTATATCTTATCTGTATTATAGCTAACACCTAATTAGAATAGATATCCAGTCTTATTCATAATTGCTCTTTCAACAGTTTCAGTAGTTCTTCACAAATTATTCATCCACTAGATTATTACATACCATTAAGAAGTAGACTGATGGGATTACTTGAAGACATGTTATGAGCCAGATGAATGAAATTAGAATTCAAAGCACCTGGGCCGGGTAGTTGTAACTGTTAAATCAAGGCAGTAGGGTTCAACACATCTTCCAGAGACCAGACAAGTGTCAGTTTCCACCGTCTGACATGTGTGGATGCATGAGAGATGCATCAAGGGCAGGACCATGGAGAGCTCTATGGTGGGCAGTCCGTTTGCTCCAGGCTGCAGTTGGGTTCTTTACCCTTCCAGAGTGAGGTTCAACAGACTTAAATGTATTCCAACCAATTAACACAAACACTGGGCCTATTGAAACAGATAACAAAACCAGGAATCTTTTCTTAAATATAGGGTTTGCTCCAAAATCACTCCTTTCTGGAGAACTTCAAGTGTAAAATCAGTTTAGGAAGATGGGGGTTGACAGTCAGAATGCAAGTAAACCTATGGAAAGCCTTAAGAATGTGTGCGTGTGTGTGTGTGTGTGTGTGTGTGTGTATGTATGTGGTTTTAATTTAAATAGAAAAGTAAAGTAGCACATAATGCACTGAATGGCCATCTAAAGATTAAAAAATAAGAGTAAATGTAAAATTTATTTCACCTCTTGCTTCCTAGAAAATTTTTAGTATGTCCCTTCTTTCTAGGTTAGAGATGATTTAAATTCATTCTGTGTTTTTGGAAAAAATATATCATGAGACGTTCGTACATGTGTGTCAGTTCCTCTCTCTCTCTCTCTCTCTCTCTATATATATATATATGGCCAGAAAACATGAGGAACTTGAAGAATGTAAATGATATCCTCCCTTACACATGACCTTTACTTTTTGATGTTTAAAGAATGACTTGTTCTGGCTTTCAACTCATGGAACAGGGAGGATCTGCTTTCAGTAGTCTTGGGATTAACACAGCAATATTTGACATGGGGATGACAATCACATTTATTAAATACATATTGTGTGCTTGGTGCTGTGGAGGACATGCTTATTTTATGACTTCCTTGTAAGGATTGGATTTTATTAAGAGTGAGATGGAAGCCATTAGAGAACTTTAAGAAGGAGAATGGTAGGTTCAAAGGCTGTTGATGGAGTGCTTAATGTTATGAGCCCTAGTGTTAGACTGCCTGGATTTCAATACCCATTTTTTAATTTGGGTAACTGTGGAATCTTTACACAGTTTGGTTTCCACATATGTAAAATGGGACCTAATGAAAGTGTTGTTTTGAGGAGCAAATATTTAGAAAGCAAAATGCTTGCAACAGTATTATCACATAGTAAACTCTCAATAATTATTTAATATCATAATGTAATCTAAATTTTAATACATTATTCTGACTGCTGTGTGCAGCATGGATTATAAGGGAGAGAAACAGAAAGATCAGTTCAGAAACAATCACAGTAGCTCAATCTCAGATGCTAGAAGCATAGTGAAGAGACAAAGTGACCTGACTCAAAATGTTTTTTGAGGTAGAACCCACAGGACTTGCTTATAAATTGGATAGGAGTTGAGGGAAGAAAGGAGAGAGATAAAGGTTGACCACTATACTGCTGCCCCTGAGAACTGTGTGGGTAATGGTGTTATCTTCTGAGATAAGAAAGACTGTGGAAGGAACAGGTTTTAGGGAGAAACAAAACTTTCCTTTGGACCAGGTAACGCTGAGGTGTCTGCTAGGCTTCCAAATGCAGATAATTCCACCACCCAGAGATTTCAACTGTACAAATAATATTTCACAAAAGTATCGAGTGTGTTTAGGTTTTAGAAAATCACTTTTATAATTTACAGGTCTTGTGTATCTACAATTTTTTTTTTTTGCAGAGAATGAGAACAATGGGAAGACTTTTTAAAAAACTTCTTAATTAAAATTAATATTTTTATGGTTAAAAATGTGCCTTTAAGAAAAATCATTTACAGTAGCATACTATTTTCTAACCATAGTTACTTTTCCCAGAAATCATTATTTTATGATGTAGGTAACTGTTTTATGAAAGTTTGAAGCAACTAAATAATACAGAGAGTTAATATATATTTAAAAACTACCAAATTTATTAACACTAGAAAAAATCTTATTCACTTTGGTTTTCAGGATGTGAGAATGATAAGGTCAAGAGACAAAAAAGCTGACTTCTATCCTTAAAGACAGCATTCATTTTCTAATGTTATATTTTCTTCATAAAGAGAGGCTGATATTGTTTTTTTTTTCCCCAGAAAATGAGATTCAAAAACAGGATACAAAGATTATGACTGTACTAATTTTGAGCCAGACTCAGTCCTTTACAAGAAGGGTATTGCAGGAAGGCAGGAGGAGAAAGTGTAGATTGAGCCCTGTGTCGGGCTCCGTGCCCAGTACAGAGTCAGCTTGAGATTCTCTTTCTCCCTTTCCCTCTGCCCCACCCCCATTCGTGTGTGCACTCTAAATAAATAAATAAATAAATAAAATCAATCTTAAAAAAATACTTCCAAATTTTATTGTTATGAATGTTTTGATATATGGAAGTTTTAAAAATGTATTTCAGTATATCAATATTTTCTTTGTGGGAGGCCAAGGCACAAGAATAAATGTGGGTGTGTGGATCTCGTTGAACAAGGCAATAGGTAATAAAGTATAACCTTGAGTTCTGCTGAGCCCTTGCTCCTAGCCATTCATATCAAAAGTCATGAGTTGGGGATCCTGCCCGTTTGACCTGGTGCATGTCACACTCTGGGCCAGAAGCATGACCCACACGCATCTCCATGAGGAACCAAGAGAGACAATGCAGGGCTGCATCCATACACTCCTAGCTTGAACTGAGTCCACACCAGCCTCTGAGGTCTGTCCTAGCTCATTTTCTTGATTTATCTAACTTTTTTTGGGAATACTTACAAAACTTATACCTGAAGATAACAAATAATCAGTCATGTTATCTTTGGCACTTTTATAATTTTATTTTTTAGCCTTTTTATTTTTAATATATCTGTAATTTCTTTGATGTGTACTATACAAATCTTTTTTTCTTTAATGGCTAGACAATCATTCTAACATAATTTATTGAAAATTGATTCTTTTGCCCTTTATGTAAAATAATTTTATTCTAAATCCATATTCATTCTCAATCATTGGGGACTTTATATTCTGTCCCACTGATCTGCCTATTATTGTATCTGTAGCACAGTGTTTTGATTGTTGTAGTTTTAATATATGTTAGGATAAAAACAAAGTTTAAAAAAAAAGTTAAGATCCTATAACGAAATGTATTGAACTCTTTGTCATAGAGAGAATTTCTTTATCTCTATAGCATAGAGATGATTAACTTCTGTTGTGTTCAAATATTGCCTTCTTTGCTTGATTGTATACTCATTTTCAATAAGCAAAAGCTGGCAGAAAAAAACATGAGTTCTTTGTGTTAATTCTTATCAGCATACTCTCCAGGTATATCAGTAAGTATTTTTAAAATATGCTAATTTAGGTTAAAATGCTTTGCCTTCTAAAGCACATAAGGTATTATTATTACTTGTGACTTGTTGAATTGGGTCCTATAACTGGCATAATGAAAATCTGACCTTTTTCAGTGACGATTTCCACATTGCAGATTTGGGTATAGCTTCCTTTTCACCTCATATGAATCTAGATGTCAAAACAAACACCTATAAAAAAGATTGGGGGAATAAATTTTTGCAATTAGATTTTGGTAATAGTTTGATAAGTTACAACACAATTCTAAAATCTACTGATTAGAAACACAAACAAGTTCTGCCTTATTACAGAAAGAAAAATGTACTCATTACCACAGGTAATTTTTAAGTATTTATTGAAGACATTTTAGTGGTTAAGTGCAGTGGAATAAGATACATCCAGGTTTAAATTTTTACTCTTTATTATCTTGAACAATTTTCTTAATCTCTCAGTTTAATTTTGGTCATCCATAAAATGAGGACAGGTATACCCCTATACAGTCATTGTAGAGATTAAATGAGAAAATAAACGTGAAAGGGTGCAATCCTTAAGAGGTTCTCATCACTCATATGTTAGATTCCTCCACACACCCTCATTCTCTCCAGTAAGATGTGTCAGAAGAAATTGTAGGACTGTTTGCAATTCCCTCTAAGATAACTCAGGTTGCAAGGTAGCCTTAGAGAATGTGAATGAGTCCTTTCAGGGCACAGGGTTGGGCCTACAAAATACCATAAAGCAGATAAAATTCATCCATTTCCCTCTGCATTCCACAATTCTGTGCCCCCACATGACACAATTTGTTCTCTCCTCAGGCATCCACTGGTGAGCTCTGTTTTTAGGACCTAGTGATTCTCCATTTATCTGCCATATTGACATTCTAATAGGGAGCAAGTTGTCATGACTCCATCTTCAACCGATGCCTGTTATTCCCAATGGGCCCCATGTCCTCATTATTAGAATGAATACATAGTTGGGGAGTGGAAGTGTGGTTACATTACATTTCATTTACCTTAATGGAAACATAGGCAGAAAGCAAATATGATTATTTAAAAGGATTGAAGAGAAATGTGAATTGATATTGATATATTTTTTTAATTTAATTTAATTTAATTATGTTATGTTAGTCATCATACAATATATCATTAGTTTTTTTTTTTAAGATTTTATTTATTTATTTGACAGAGAGAGAAACAGCGACAGAGGGAACACAAGCAGGGGGAGTGGAATTTTATTTATTCATAAGAGACAGAGAGAGAGAGAGGCAGAGGGAGAAGCAGGGAGCCTGATGAAGGGCTCAATCCCAGGACCCTGAGATCATGACTTGAGCCGAAGGCAGACGCTTAACGACTGAGCCACCCAGGTGCCCCCATCATTAATTTTTGATGTAGTGATCCACGATTCATTGTTTTCGTATAACACCCAGTGCTCCATGCAGTACCTGCCCTCCTTAATACTCATTACTGGGCTCACCTGTCCTCCCACCCCCCTCCCCTCTAAAACCCTCAGTTTGTTTCTTGGAGTCCATAGTCTCTCATGGTTCGTCTCCCCCTCTGATGTACCCCCTTCATTTTTCCCTTCTTTCTCCTAATGTCCTCCATGCTATTCCTTATGTTCCACAAATAAGTGAAGCCATATGATAATTGACTTTCTCTGCTTGATTTATTTCACTTAGCATAATCTCCTCCAGTCCCAAACATGTTGATGTAAAAGTTGGGTATTCGTCCTTTCTGATGGCTGAGTAATATTCCATTGTATATATGGACCACATCTTTATCCATTCATCTGTTGAAGGGCGTCTTGACTCTTTCCACAGCTTGGCTATTGCGGACATTGTTGCTATGAACACTGGGGTGCATATGGCCCTTCTTTTCACTACATCTGTGTCTTTGGGGTAAATACCCAGGAGTGCAATTGCTGGGTCATAGGGTAGCTCTATTTTTAATTTTTTGAGGAACCTCCACACTGTTTTCCAAAATGGTTGTACCAACTTGCATTCCCACCAACAGTGTAAGAGGGTTCCCCTTTCTCCACAACCTCTCCAACATTTGTTCTTTCTTGCCTTGTCAATTTTTGCCATTCTAACTGGTGTAAGGTGGTATCTCAATGTGGTTTTGATTTGAATTTCCCTGATGGCTAATGATGATGAACATTTAATAGTAACCACTGATAAATAGCTGATTGTAGCAACTAATAAAATGTACTATTATTTCCTTAATGTCCATATTCTTCACTAGATCATAACCTTTTCCACAACAGGATTTGTGTCTATTTTACTCACAAGTTTAACTCTCTACATGGGACATGTAGGCACAAGATAAACATTGGTGGAATGAATAAATGTGTTCATAGATACATTAGGAGTTAACATGTATAGCTAGTAAAATGATACATGAAATGAAAATAATGTGGGAAAATGGGTGTTTTGATCTTTTAGCCAAATTTAAAGTGCTATATTTCTTTTCCATATTTTTTTAAAGATGTTAATAAAATATGAGATGATATCTAAGTAGCAGGTTGAGAAATTTTGGACAATAAAGGTTTCTTTCTGTCACTTCTAAAATCACATTGTTGGTCATCACTCAAAGAACTTGCCTTAATAGAGAATAAGTGGTTTGCCCGCATTCCTGCAACTGTCCTCCAAGTCACAGGGTGTGAGACTCATCTTATAATACTTAGGATGTACTTTCCCCCCAGATTGTTTCCATTATGAACTTACAGTTCTAATTTGTTTTCTTATATCAACATCTTCAAAATCTCAGCCTTGATGTTTCTTTCCACTAAGCCTTTGCTGATGCAATCTGCCTGTTGTTTTATATGGCCATAAAATCAGCACATTTAGATTGCCATTAATCCTTTTTAAAAGCTGAAGAGTACCAGGGAGAACACTTTTATTTTTGTCTCATTTGGTATGTTGTTTGGGTCCAGGAATTTCCTGAATGTTTCTACAGCAACATATCACCAAAAAAGGAAAGAAGTATTGATATAAACCCTGCCTCCTGCTATTGAGTTACTGGCCCTGTTAAAATTGTTGATTCTTTGAAATTAGATTCAAGTTCACAAAGACTTTATCATTCTTCCTTCTGGAAAGCTATTTGACAAATAAAGACTATCCAAAGATAAGAAAATTAAAATTTATTAAGAAAGTTAATTTGTGTATTGGTAAGACTGATTCTTAAAAATATTATCATCAAGTAAGCTCATCTTTTCTACAAGTGTCTTTGAGTCAAAATCATTTTTCCTAAGTAATTCATTTTAGTGTATTAAAAATCAAAAGTTTAAAAATTGTTTTACAGATAGCCATTTATTTTAAATAATGCTCTTTTAAAAAGTAAGATCATTCATTTCAAAATAAGATATTAATTAATGTGATTAAAATTAAAGTGTGTCTAATTTAAAAGTAAAAATAAAGGATGTTGATTTACATTTGTATCCAATAAATACATATTATCTTAAACATTACAGTTATAAAATTATAGAGTGAAGTTATCCTGGAAAACTTTTACATAAATAAAATGTGAGCATTTTTTGCTTAATGGATCACTATTAAATGATTGATATAAGACTGTTAAAACAAGAACTTGGTTTTGTGACTATTATATGCCTGCATTGGTGAGTTTGTCGTGTGTTTTACTCCATTTTGCATTAAATGTGTACACTGTTTCCTGGACAGGAAAAGCTTGTGGTCTATTAAGTAATTTCATTTCTTTAAATGCAGAAGGCAGTTTAAAAAATAAAAGGAAGAACCTATTCTTAAGTATACTGTAGTCAGAGAACCATGACAGATATAAGTAGACTGGTGTGGGAAATATGTGATTATAGGCAGAATAAAGGTCACTCTGCTATTTCTACTTTTAATTTGGAGGAAGTTCATTGGGGAAGGAATTCAGTTATTGATGTAGTATGAAAACACTGTAGAAGTTAGGAAGCACAACTTATGCCCTGTCTATGTTTCTTCACTGTATATAGAATTATAAAACAAGTTGAAAGAACAAAATAAATAATATGTATTATTAATTTCATTTTTACAAATGGATGACTATGGAGTAAGCAAGTCCCACTGAAGATCTATGAAATCTTTATTGCTTGGAAGAGGACAAATTATATTGCAAAAATTCTAAAGCCTCTATTTTTTAAAGATTTTTTATTTATTTATTTATTTATTTATTTATTTGAGAGAGAGAGAATGAGAGAGAGCACATGAGAGGGGGGAGGGTCAGAGGGAGAAGCAGACTCCCCGCCGAGCAGGGAGCCCGATGCGGGACTCGATCCCGGGACTCCAGGATCATGACCTGAGCCGAAGGCAGTCGCTTAACCAACTGAGCCACCCAGGCGCCCTAAAGCCTCTATTTTTTAAATCACATCTCTTCACTATGAAAATATTTACATAAAGTCTTTCAATCAGTACTCTTTTCTACTGTAAACTATTATTTTTCCATAATAACTACAGAGAGAGCTAAAGACACCCTAAAAATTAACTGGAATTTATTTATAACAAGAACTTCTGTTAGTATTACATTAAAATAAAATCACAAAGCAAAATTTATATTTTTTTTATTATGTCAATTGGATGGGTGGGGACATTACTTTTTCACTATAAACTTCATATTTAAATGTTTTATTATCCCCAAAGTGGATTTTTAGTCTATGGTATCTTATCCATTTTAAGGTATATTTTGAGATATGTCTTGATATAAAAATAAGAGTGTATGGTTTTACATTTTTCCTGTGATCCATATGAAAAATTCAAATATTCCATTATAAGGAGCGTAAGAGCAAGCTAGGCGGCCTGAAGAGGCATATAAAGGTGGGATATATCGAGAAAAGAACAAAGAAAGTGGAAACAGGAATCTCAGGATGCAATGGGAGTCATTCATTCAGAAGCAAATTTAATACTGGCTGCAGTGGGCTCTGTGGTCAGAAGCTCCATCTCAGGGACCACGTCCAAAAATGAAGTCTTCTGTTGGCCCCTTCCTTGAGGGTCTAAAGGTATCATTTGAGTGTTTTCTCTATTGTGGCCTCCTGTCCACAGGATTAGCTGGTATCATCTCGACAACATTACCAAGTGATGCCGCTAGCCAGGCTCTCCCAGAAATAGAGAGATGAATTACGAACCCCTTTATTCTGCTACTGGCAGCAATAATGAGTGAAATGTGTTAGCAACACAAATGCAGAAGATTCTAAGGGAGCTCATGTATGTCAGATGTATTATTTCCTTAACAATTTTAGTAAAATAAAGTTGAGGGGAGCCTGGGTGGCTCAGTCGGTTAAGCGTCCAACTCTTGATTTTGGGTCAGGTCATGATCTCAGTGTCATGAGATTGAGCCCCACATAGGGCTCCTGGCTGAGCATGGAGTCTACTTGAGATTCTCTCCTTCTGCCTCTTCCCCCACTCAAGCTTGCTCTCTCTCTCTCTCTCTCTCTAAATAAATAAATCTTTAAAAAATATAGATGAACCATGACAGACGATGGACTCTGAAAAACAAACTGAGGGTTCTAGAGGGGATGGGGGTGGGAGGATGCGTTAGCCTGGTGATGGGTATTAAAGAGGGCATGTTCTGCATGGAGCACTGGGTGTTAGGCACAAACAATGAATCGTGGAACACCACATCAAAAACCAATGATGTAATGTATGGTGATTAACTTAACAATAAAAAAATTAAAAAAATATATAAAACAAAATAAACTGGAGGTTTGATATTTGTGAATGAGTATTAGTATCCCTTTATATATTCATGAACTGCATTTTATCTACATTTCTGACTGGAATTGGAAAGGGAGAAATAATGAACAAAGGGAGAGGAAGGTCTGTGCTGATTTCTGTGAGGAGGCAGTAAGAATGTTCTTCCTTATTTTCTTACTCTCCTAGACTTCCTAAATAAAGAACTTGTTTCTACATAAGTATTAGATTCTGGGGTCCTGAGAACTGCATAGGAGTTTAAGAATTGTCCATGGGGTAGAGATCTGATAATTCAAATATGGCTAATTTCTTTCTTCCCTGTCTCATTTATTTGGGGACATTTTAAATCCAACAACACTTAATGCTGGAAAACCAGTGCTTATTCTTAGGTACCCAGAGGACTAGAATGAAGGACATATTTGTATGAAAACACATTGTTCCTGTACTTGGAATACACATTTTCATTTGGTGCCAGAGATACAATTTGAGTAAGATAAAGTCCCTGCTTTCAAGGAACTTGACAAATTTCTGAAATAGGCAATTAAATTTACAGTAAAAACTGTTAATTTCTGGCTATGTGCTGAGGAAGGATAGAATAGGGACATTTTTATTTTTAATAATAGGGACATAAGTATTTTTCTAATACATAGCTGGGATTATTAATTTCTTATTTGTATCTGAAATCTGCAAAATCCCATAAATAGAAGTTGCCGGAATATACCTAATTTTTGTAAGTTAAACTCTATCATCCCATGAAATTTTATTATAAAATTTATAATGTAATGCCAGAGAAAGCCAAGAGAATGACTCAAACTCACTATACAAGAAGCTTTGATAGTAATTTAACTCAGTAAATGCATGTACACTTTCTACATGTTCTTAGTTCAGGCACCTTTTAATGCTATGGTTTTTTCTACTCCAACCTGTGGAAACTATCATAGCACATATGTGAATACTTGCAGGTCACACAGATCTTCAAGTATAATTCCCTTCATTCTTTTTAAAATATTTATTTATTTATTTATTTGGGGAAGAGAGAGAGAGAGAGAAAGGCCAGAGGGAGAGAGAAACTCAAGCAGACTCCACGCTGAGCATGCAGATCCTGACACCAGGCTGGATCCCATGACCAAGACCACGACCTGAGCTGAAACCAAGAGTCAGAGGCTCAACCGACTGCGCTACCCAGGCGTCCCTAATTCCCTTCATTCTTAAACCTGGGTTCAGGAATGGGCTGTTGTGGCATTTGTCATATTCTTGTGGCCAAAAACAAGTCACAAGCTCAGTCTAGATTCAGGTTGTAAAGAAATAAACTCTAGCTTTTGATAGGAGGAGCTCTGAGGGGACATTGCCAAAAATGGTGTCTACAGGAACAAGAATGGTTACAGCCATTTGTGCAGACAATCTACCACAATTTAATTTTAGACTCAAATTTTCATTTTTCTGAATAGAAGGTGTGACAAACAATTCTGGGTAAAAATGAAGATCAGCTGCTTTTCCATGTTTCAAAAGAACATGTCATGAGAATGTATAGAACTTTAATACTAACTCATTGAATACTTGTTATTTGAATTCCCACTGATATAGTGAACTCAATATTTAAAAATTGTTGATTAATAGCTCCTACTTTTTTGTATGTTGTTAAATTTCTAAGTCCTGAATTAAGGACTGGCTATTGGCTATTATACAACCAAGGAAGGAAGTTGTCTCCAATTTCTACGCTTGAGAAGCAAAAAGGCAACAAAATGTATGAGACAGAAAAAATACATTTTTGAAAAATGTAACAATTTTCATTAAGCTTCTTTGTGGTAAGATTGAATTAGAAGAAACATTTCTGGATTTGCTATTAATATCTAACTTAATTATATACTTATTTGGAATATTTTATTTGGAAGGAGATAAGACTATTGGAAGAAAAATTGCCCAAATACACTTGCAAGTTCAGAGTGCTGTGTAAGTTGAAACCACGTCATTTTCTTCTGCAGAATAGCTGAAGCATGCATGAAAGTAACAGCACAGATTGTTAACTTTTTAAGAGATTAAATCTTATTTAATGAATAATACGAAAAATACTAGGGAATTTGTGTTTACTCAGTGGGTCCAATTCAGCATTATTTTTATTTTGCTACAGTTTTAATTCCTGGGGGCGGGGGGGGGGGGCAGGGCCGGGAATGAAACACATTGTTCTGTTGAAGTCCAGGTATTTTGACCTTGCCTTTTTCTAGACCCTTGAGTAACCACTACTTGTTGAACTACATCAAAGATAATTTCCTTAAATTGATATACACTAAAATGTGTCTTTTTTTTTTTTTAAGATTTTATTTATTCATAAGAGACAGAGAGAGAGAGAGGCAGAGGGAGAAGCAGGCTCCCCGCTGAGCGGGGAGCCCGATGCGGGACTCGATCCCAGGACCCTGGGATCATGACCTGAGCCGAAGGCAGACGCTTAACCATCTGAGCCACCCAGGAACCCTAAAATGTGTCTTTTTGAAAGGGCACCATTTATAAGGCTCTGCATCTCACAGCAGTGTCTCTTGGCATATGAGTGCTGACAGAGCTTGGTGGAGGGTAATTACAGATGTGGGTCTCAACATAACGTGAATTCACATACTCTGGAGTTGCCGTTCATCTCCTCTGGAAGCCTCTCAAGGGCATGCATATGTAAAATACTGGGCCTGGTTTTCCTGTTTAGATGATATTTGTTAGTCATTTTCATTTTAAGGCTGTGAAACCAACAAATTAATATTTAAACATAGAAGTGTCAAAACGTATCTGAAGAGCCCATGCTGATGAACTGTGATATTCCACGTCTCCTTTAGACCCTCCAGAGGTGCTCTGAAGCCACGCTATGGGCTTCAGTGTATTTGCACGCTGTCAAAGCACAGCCCCGACGAATCTTGACTATCAGGTCATTGTTTCAGATCATGAAAAAACTGAGAAATAACAGAAGGAATTACATACAGAGATTTGGTACTTTGCTCACACAATACCATTACTCTCAATTTGCAAAACTTTCAGCTTCTTGGTTAGCCTCATACTTTTAAAGCTTGCATAACTATTTTCCACTCCATCATCCTTATTTTCTCTTCATGTGAAAATCCTCCTTTGACATGAGTGATGGGATCAGCAGAAGGAGACAACTGGCGCAGATAATTGTATCAAATGGAATCATTCTGATCTTGGGTTGCCAATCAACCTTGGAATGCCTTGGATTAACAGGACCAAAATGCTGTTGGTCCCAACTGCCAAAGAATATGAAAATGGAATAAGAGGCCAGGATTATTTTTTTCATACTCTGATTGCTTGACTTAAATGTATAAAATTCAGGGGCGCCTGGGCGGCTCAGTTGGTTGAGTGTCTGCCTTCGGTTCAGGTCACGATCCCAAGGTCCTGGGATCGAGCCCCGCATCGGGCTCCCTGCTCAGTGGGAGCCTGCTTCTCCCTCTCCCACTCGCCCTGCTTATGTTCCCTCTCTCGCTGTGTCTCTGTCAAATAAATAAATAAAATCTTTAAAAAAAGATAAATGTTAAAATTTCAGAGCTCACTTATTTAATGAAAAAAAAACGGATTCCAGAAAAGTTTTTGTGAACCGCACATCTTTTCAATCCTCCCTATATCTCATTTGATTGTATTTTTAAACAATAAATAAAAGATTTTTGATCTCTGGATATAATAAAATTACACAGACAAGATGCAAAAAAAAAAGATATAACTTTTTGAGATATATTGGCTGTACTTGTCAATAAGATGCTTATATTGGCTGTAGTGATAATTATCTGCTTCTTTCAAAATATAACAAGAGCACAGCACTGAAAGTGAAATACTGTAGAAGTAGGGAAGTCTACGGTTTCATAGTTTTTGTTCTCACTTGAGATTGTAAATCTTTAAGGCCACAGGGATTTGGGAAAATTTTTTTACCAATCTCAAGGTATCTTAACACTTAAAATTTTATATCTTTCCAAGCAGTGGGGCATAATGGAAAGAGCAAGGGTTTAGGAATCCAAAAGACAATTTTAAGCTCTATCTTGGCCTGTAATCTTTGACTATCAGCTTTTCTGAGCCTTGGTTTTTCTTACCTTTAAAATAGAAGAGTACCTATCTCATGGGGTTACTGTCAAGTTTGAAAAAGATAACTTATGTAAAGCACTCTGAACAGAAACTGTAGCATAGCAAATGTTAATTAAATTTACCATTTTATCTATGTGTGGATGTGTGTGTGTTGTCAGCAATTTATTCTGTAGGCAACATAAGAGTTTCTGGTACTTCCTATAGTCTCTCAAGTGCCAATATTTTCCTTCTTGTCAGGAAACCACATGTACTTTGTAAATAACTTTATTTTCATCTTTCATGTATCACTAAATTTTACTGAGTGCCTAACTAGAATTAAAGTTAGCACACATATTAATCAGTCTGAGTATCCACCTGACAGAATTTATAGTACAGTTAGAGACATAATATATGTACAAATACAGCTATCATACCAAATCTGAGATGATAAGCTTAAATAGTCACCAGCAGAGAGACCAGTACCTGCTATTTGGAGTAGGGATGGGAGGTGTCAGGGTGCATGGATGAAGGCATTTGAAGGTGACTTTGAAATAAAGCTAAGATTTGAGCCTGTATCTTTGGAAAAAATGGGGACTCCAGACGGTGAGCATAGCATGAGTAGAACAAAATAACGTACCCTGTACAGGGACTGAAAAGTATTCTTAATTTGCCTGGAATCAGAATGCAAGGAAAAAATAAATCGGTTGGAAAAGAAGGCTGAGGTCAAATAGTAGAAAACCTTGAATGCTGGGTAAGGAGTATCGACTTTTTCTTTTGATTGACTACATATAATGCCTCTTGTTTTTATTGATTCCTCTCTACATACTCAAAGTGGTTCAGGTCTTCCCTGGGCCACCTCACGGATGGAATACGACAATGCCGGCTCAGACTTAGCTTCCTTTGACTACCTTTGTGTTGTGTCTCCCTTTCCCTCTCTGTTTTAGCTCACAGGCTTATCGTATAGGTACAAAACCAAGGTTAGAGATAAATAGCAACCAGCCTTCTTGGTCTCAGAATGAGTCAGGGCCAGTTTATCTCCTTCCCTCTGGACAGCTCATAAATGTCACATCAGTGGAACTCACCAGCCTAACGACAGGCAGAAGGACAGAGATTCTGAAAGGTGCCGGCAACACACTCTTCTCAGCACAGCAAAAGGTGGGAGGAATTTATGGCTGGAGAAATCAAAACAAAGTGCATTTGCTCACCTCTGTGCTTTTGTTTTGCTTCCCATAAGTGAGTGATGTGATATTTTGCCAGTTTTAAATCAGACTTCAGGTTAAAGCAAAAAAAGAAATTTTTTTTTTTTTTAAGATTTTATTTATTTATTTGAGAGAGAGAGAATGAGAGAGAGAGAGCACGAGAGGGGGGAGGGTCAGAGGGAGAAGCAGACTCCCTGCTGAGCAGGTAGCCCCATGCGGGACTCGATCCCGGGACTCCAGGATCGTGACCTGAGCCGAAGGCAGTCGCTCAACCGACTGAGCCGCCCAGGTGCCCCAAAAAAAGAAATTTTTTACCAGAGGCAATAATGTCATGTGAAAATCACTTTAGCTGTTCCTCATATGCATAAAAAGCTTAATAAACATTCTCTACACATGAAAATTCAGAAGGTCACAGAGGACAGTGAATACCAAGGGTACATAATACCCTTACCTGCTGCAGTGGAGCTCAACCTGTTCTTTGAAACCACGTGGGAGGCCTTCAGACCCACTGATGCTAGGGCCTAACACCCAGATTGGGTCAGTGAATTTTAACCCCACACATCACTGTAAAGCCCAGCTGAAGCTGAAAGCCATTCAAACCAGAGCCTCTTGTTTTCCTCTTTAGAAACCTCAGAGTTGGAGGCAATAAGAGATTTGCTCATACTGCTTATTAATAAGACACCTAGGCCTAGACACATTTCTCCAGATTACCAGTGTTCTTTCTTCCAAGTTTATTTTCATACATCATGGAATCTGGGGATTTATTATCTATTTATTTCTAACATTAAATTATTGAGTCAGTCAACAAAATTTTACATGCCATGCACTCTTCCAGGTAAAAGGAATATGGCACAGAACAGAATCCCTACATGTAATAAGGTAAACTTTGTGAAGAAAAGGAAGAAAAGACTCTTATAATTAACATGAATAATAAAGTAAAGAAATAACTCAAGAGCGATATGGGGTGTAGGGATGGAAAATTTGGGCAGCTTTTGTGCTAGACACTGCGGTGGATGCTTGATGCTTCCTAGGCACTAAGGACATAAAGATTCAAAATAACTCCCCCATGCCAAATAACTGGACTTAAAGGTTCAATGCAAATTGCCAGGAAATAAACATGGAAAGAAATTTCAAGCTGAAGGATCATTTTGTGCAAAGGGTAAGTTTGTGAGAGAAAATGGTACCTTGAGAGGGTTACAGATCTGTTCAACAGTGCTGGGACGGATAATGAATTAGAAAAAAAAAAGTATTAATCAGATAACGAAGGGTAATATATGCCTTGCAAGTGGATTGGTTGCTTTCCTGCTGAGGGAATGTTTCTCAAACTGAATTACGTGTTATGTTATTACCTGGGAAATTTATAAAACTGAAAATTCCTGGCCCATCTCCAGTCTGTCTGATCTGATGATTCTGTCGGTGATGGTCTGTACTACATGAGAAATGCTGCTCTGGATGATGGGGAAGCATTAAAGGAATTTAATGTGGGAAAAACATGATTGGATTTTCATGTTGTTAACAATGAACACTGGAAAAGTCTAGAGGATATATTGGGGGCAGAATGATATATCTGGTAAGAAAGTTATGACAGTACTCTAAGAGGGAGGTAACGAGGGCCTTCACTAGGGCAGTGGTGGAAATGAATAGAAAGTAGAATGTGGACATTTAAAATATTTAAGCGCTAGAATTGACAGGTGACAGGATTTAGGAGCTGAATTAATAAAGTAAGGAAGACGATGAAATATACAATTGCTTGCAGGCATTTGATTTGAGTAATTGGATGGGAAAACATTATCAGCAAAAAGATGAGTTCAGATTTGGGCATGTTCAGTATCACCTGAGCAGGTAACTTTATATACCAACCTGCATCTCAGGAAAGAAGGATGCTCAACAACATTGATTTGAAGACTGTCAATATATAGGTAACCATTAAATTTCATAAAGTTCAAGAAGAAACAATGAGAGAGGTAGAAAGTATAAAAACTGAGATAAGAGAGAATTTCAAACAAGTGCTCGATTGTGATAAATACCCAAAGAGGCTGAGTAAATATTTTGAAATTGGCAATTTAAAAAACATTGGTGAACTTAGTGAGAAGTAAGAGTGATAACCTAAATTTTGTGAATTAGCTCTCAAAGGGAAGATGAGTGGTAGTGGCAACAAGTAGAATATGTCTATATCCAAGAACGAGGGCTCTTTACACACACGCACATACACACACACAAATGCACACACCTTTCTGTTATCTATTATAAAAATTATTCTTTCTTTCTATACACTTAGCAAATTGAAGTATGAAGAATGCAAGTAGCATGAAAAGAAGAAAATTCAAATAATGGTGCTAATCCTCATAATCCAATAGAATAGTAAATATTTGGGTAGGAAATTAATGGACCCATAAAAGTGGGTTGATATACTTTAAAAGAAAGAAACTAATCTGAAAGCTTACTTTGGATATTTACATCTTCAGTGTTTATTCTTGATAAAATAAAGATTAAAAAATCTTGTTGATTTCAGTTATATAAGTAGACGTCTGTCATAATATTCCTTGTAGAGCCATCTGAAATTTTTAGAAAAGGGAAAACATGGAATTATATATGTCAAATATTTCAGGAAGAACAAACATAAATATTCAGAATGTTTTCAGAAGTTTAATGCCTAAGTTTCCATAAACTTTGGCATGACAAACATTTTCACGACTTAACTGTAGTTCATTACAATACACTTCAGCAAGCTTTACTTTTCGATCCGATCCTTCCAATTTCTTCTTGAGGGTGGGGGCAAATCTATTTACACATTTTCTAACATTTCTCTATATTTCAATAATAGATTATACCCTAAAAGGATTTAGGGAAATGCTGTTCAATAGAAATACAACGCAAACCACAGATTTAATTTTATATTTTCTAGAAGACACATTAAAGAGTCAAAAACACATAAAAACAGACAAAACTAATTTTTAATAATATATTTTATCACAATATAGCCAAGATATTATCATTTCAATATGCAATCAATATAAAAATTATTAGTAAGATGCTATATTTTCCCCCTAAATCTTCAAAATCTGATGTGTCTTTTACTCTTCCAATGCATCTCTATTAGGACTATCTACATTTCAAGTGCTCAGTGGTCATCTGTGGATAATGGCTGCCATATTGGTTAGTTTAAAGTTCAATAATTTACTGTACAGACTGTATCTCTTATAAAGAAAACTGAATCATATAGCTATATAGTCAATTTTCACCTAAGTTAAATTTTTTTTTAGTTATTTTACTATAAAATATCCCAGTGTGAGTAGCTGATGTGGGAAGATAAGTATTTGATAATTCATGAGTTAACTATTTCAAAAAAGTCATTTAGCATCTGTCATATGCCATACTCTTGATAGAGTTTTGGAATATAGGAGTCAATAAGACAGCTGTGACCTACAAAAGCACACCCATTCTAGCAAAGAAGATAAGACCTATGTATAATACTGATTTGAATGTAGAAATTTAAAATGGCACCTAGTAGTAAGCTATTGATTCCAAAATGACACAGTAGCAGTTTGTGTTCAAGTGCTCTGGATATTCAGCAGAGAAAAGGCTCAAATATGACAAGATTAGAATAACATTTGTGAATATGACAGACATTGAACTAATCTTCAAAGTATGGGTAAGTTATGGTTTGGTAGAAAATGGAAAATCTAGATTTATGGAACAAAATTAATAAAATCATGGAAGTGGGAATGCATATGACAGGGAAGAGGAACAGGAAAACAGTCAACTACCTGGAGGGGATGGTTAACAAATGAAACGTAAGGTATAAAAAATGATTGGAGCTTGGACAAAGTAGGCATTTTCCCTTGCCTTGAACGGAAACCTATCATAATACTGTTTATAAAACACTGCTTAGAAGATTATAATGTGGAAATTTTCATGCATTGTTGCCTTGAATAAACCCTTGATGGAAAAATCTCATGCCAAAGGCAATATACTTTACAACAAATAAATATCTTTCGGAACTTCTTGAGTACAGCATGGGGCAACTCCATATTTATCCCAACTCCTTTGGTTTTATATTATTGTACGGAAGATAACCTAGAGATTAGAGTAATCTTCAGTAAGCATCAACTCTCTAGGGGACAATTTGTTATTTATACCAAGTATGAAGTACCATACCGGCAATTTCTGAAAAACTGTTCCTAACTGTTAAATATTTCCACTTCTAGGATTTTATGAGAAGGAAATAACCAGAGAGATCCACGCTGAAGTAGGTACAGGGATATACTGCATTTATTACAATAACAAATTCTAAACAATGCCCAACATTTCATTATTAATTCAATATATTTGGTCCACTAATACTATGTGCTATTATGAAAATAAATATCATGTTTTCAAAGATTATAGGAGATAATACTCATGATGTAACTTTTATTGAAATCACAAGCACTTAAAATTGTATAAATCATAAGGACACAACCGGATGATTTTTTATAACATTAGAACACATGTGTGACCAGCACTCATATCAATAAATAAAATAATACCAGCTCACCAGAAGCTCTTCTTATGCTGCCTTCACCCTCACTTCTAACAGCATAATTTAGTTTTTCTTTTTTTTTTTCCCCAAAATTTTCTAACTGAAATCATGGAGAATGTATACTTTTGTGTCTGACTTTTTACTTAATATTATATTTGGCAGATTTAATCCATACTGTTGCATGTGATTTAATTCCTTAATTCTCATTGCTATAGAGTAGTGCATTACATGAATGTACAAAATTTTACTCATTCTGCTTTTGAAGGATATTCAGGATATTTTCAGTTTGAACTATAAAGAGTAGCATTTTTAGAGACTTCTTTTTTAGTGTAACTTTCAAGAAAGATATACATATTGCCATTGGGCACTTTTGTAGGAATGAAACTCCTAGATCATCGGGTATGAATAGGTTCAGCTTTCACAGCTATTGACAGCAATTTTCAAAAGTGATTATACCCAGTGTTATTTCTGCAAGCAGGGCAATTTTAGTAGGTAGGAACTAGTATCATATTTTGTTATTTTGGATTTCCTCTAAAGTCAAATGAATTTGATCACCTTTCTATAACTGTATTAGTCATTGTGAAATCAGCCATGTGAAATGCCTGTCCAAGTCCTTTGCACATTTTTCTGTTTGTGTCTGGTTTTTTCTTCCTTATTGACACGTATTCTGAATATTAGTCTTTTGTTGGATATATGCATTACAGTGTTTTGTTCTTTCTGGAGCTTATTCTTCCATGTCAATGGTATTCCTTTATATCAATTACACAGAACTGGATAATTGAAAGTACTCACAAGACTCTTCAGGGGTTACTCACCTGAGGCTTTAATAAAGGTAAAGGCTATGGTTGAGTGGGAGAAAGAAGGCGCAGGCTGGCACTGGTATCCCAAGAGACTTCCAGATGTAGCCCTTCGAGGGCCTTTCTGAGTCACACAGGATATAGTTGGTCCTCAGATCAGAACCAGTAACATATCTATGAGGAAATTTGTCAAGTGTCAAGTTGTATACTGAGAGCTATAAACACAGTATCAATTAAAGCAGACAAATTCCTTACTTCCATAGAGTTTATTTATATTTTAATTGGCGAGAGGGAAACAAATGTATAAACAATAAGCAAACCATCAGATAATGGTATCTACAATGGACAAAATAATGTGAACTTTTGTGAAACGCATGTCTGCTGTGGTAAGAGGAGGAAGAAATAAAGCTTCCTTGATAACATGAGGTTTGAGTGGAGATCTTAAGAAAATGATAAAACAAGCAATGTAATTATATGTGGTGTGGGAAGGCTTCTCCAAGCAAAATAAATAGAAAGTGAAAATATTCATTCAAGAGCAAGTGTGGAATTTTTGAAGACAAGCAAGTGTAGTGGAAATAGAATGAGCTGGAGTAGGGTGAGAGAGTCATAAGAGATAAGTTTGGAGGGATAGACAAATCTAGTAAGACATAGTAGTCATGGCAATAGCTAATTGAGATGGAAAAATCATTGCAGTGTATTAAACAGAAGAGTAACATGATCAGAAAGATGCTTTGAAAGGTTACTCTGGCTCCTGCTTGGAAAAAAAATTTAGGAGGCAAAAGAGGAAGCAAGGTGTTTGCCTAGATGCTATAGTGATATGTGTAATTCAGGAGAGATATAATGGTGGTTTAGATCAGGAGGGAGTGGTACAGATGTGTTTTGAAGGCAGAACATTTGTGGCTTGATGATGAATTGGAATCACATAAAAGAGCAGTTGATGTGAATTCTAGGTTCTGTTCCATTCCACAGGTTACTGGAAGAACGCACTTACCATTTCCTGAGATGGGAAAGACTAGAATAAAGACGTTTTAGGAAAATGGGCTGGTTAGTGGAAATTAATTAAAGGCTAAGAAAAGTCCTACCATTTAAGTTTACCAAGTAGGGTACCAATTTAAAAGCGTTCAAGGTGACCTGGATTATCTTTACAATAACTGAAGTTTAGGAAATTTCCTGGAGATAACTCATATTAAAGAATTTAGTGTCAATTAGAAGAATTTTACTTTTTATTTTTATTTTTTTCCTTTAAAATTTCCTCTTTTCTAAGGGTGCCTGGGTGGCTCAGTTGGTTAATTGTCTGCCTTTGGCTCAAGTCATAATCCCGGGGTCCTGGGATTAAGCCGCTGGTGGGCTCCCTGCTCAGTGGGGAGTCTGCTTCTCCCTCTCCCTCTGCCTGCCACTCCCCCTGCTTGTGCTCCCTCCCTCTCTCTCTCTCTGTCAAATAAATAAATAAAATCTTCAAAAATAATTTCCTCTTTTGGGCACCTGGGTGGCTCAGTTGTTTAGTGTCTGCCTTCAGCTCAGGTCATGATCCCAGGGTCCTGGGATCAAACCCTGCATCAGGCTCCTTGCTCTGCAGAGAGCCTGCTTCTCCCCCTCCCACTGCTGCTCCCCTTGCTTGTGCTCTCTCTCTCTCTGTCAAATAAATAAAATCTTTAAAAAAATAATAATTTCCTCTTCTGTTAGAAGACTCCTATACTTAAAAATGATTCTAAAATTGTCATTTTTTTTTCTCTTTGGAAATTCAATTACTCTGGCTTGTATCCACTTTGGTGTCTTCCAACATTTCTGACAGATATATGGAACTTTTATCACCTGTCATGTCTTATAATTTATGATAGTTAATATTTCATGAAAACACAGGTATTTCTTCCTTTTTTATTTCTGTCTTTTTATGTGTATCACATTTTATTATAGAATTTTTTAGTGTTGCTATAGTTAGCACTTAGAAGAAAACATATTTAAAGGATGATATGATGAATAAATGTGTTAACAGCTCTGATCTCTCAAATTTTTAACACAACTCTGGCAGAAATGTAGTTGCTCACTCATAGGCTGTTAACCACCATTCACTTCATGAATAGTTTAATCCTAAGTGTAGGCCAAGTCCCATTAAGTAAAGAAAGAAAGTTATAACAAGACAGTAACACAAAAGTAACCCCATTATCTCCAGTCACCAAGAGGATTGCTGATTGACGCAAATAAGTCTCTATGTCCTATATTATTTATTTTTAGGATTTCTTACAACCATTGTACACTTTTAAAGATACGGAGTTCCCTAATATGAAAAGAGCCCAAAGACACCAAATGTCCATTGACTGATGAATGGATAAAGAATGTATACGTATATGTATATGATAGAATATTATGCAGCTATAAACAATGAAATCTTGCCATTTGCAACAATGAGCATAGAGCTAGAAAGTATTATGCTAAGTGAAATAAGTCAGGCAGAGAAAGACAAATACCATATGATTTCACTCATATGTGGAATTTAAGAAAAAAAATAATCATAGTAGAAAAAAAGAGGCAAAATAAGAAACAGCCTCTTAACTTTAGAGAACCAAGTGATGGTTACCAGAGGGCAGTTGGGTGGGGGAGGATGGATGAAATAGGCGGTGGGGATTAAGGAGGGCACTTGTTGTGATGAGCACTGGGTGTTCTATATGTTAGTGCTGAATCACTAAATTGTACACTTGAAACTAATATTATACTGTGTGTTAACTAACTGGAATTTAAATAAAAACTTCAAAAAAGAAAGGCTTCCCTAAGCTTCATTGAGATTACGGCATTAAATCAAATCAAAAAGTGGAATACATCTAGTTTACAGGACAATCCCAATAACTAAATGTGTGGGTTCATATCCACAGGAACTAAAAACTTTTATTTATTTTTCATTTACATTTATTCATCTATCCATGCAACCACACACTTCACAAAATTTAGTGGGGATCTAATCTAATCTGATCTAATGCTCTTCTGGGATTTGGGACTATGACAAACAATAGAACAGACAAATATCCACACCTATATGGAACTGACATTCTGGGGAACAGGGCGTAGAATAAAAATGGTCAAGTGAATAATTTACAGCACAATATGTCAAATATGATAAGTGCTATTTCAAGGGAAGAGAAGAGAAGAAATGCCACAATGGGGCATGGATAGGTACTGTCTCCAGTGTGCTTAGAAACCAATGAGAACCAGATTCCTGGGAATGAAAGGCAAGCTGGGATTTGTCCTGATGGTTTCAGGTGGAGAGTGGAAGCAAGACTGTAAGTGCTATGAACAAGGAACAGACAAACATCTTGCCAGGATCTTGCAGAATTCTGACAGTCACCTCTTCTCTTTTGCCAGAAAGATGTTCTTACTCAGAGCTCACAGAGATTTTCAGCTCCCTTTTGACTGCTCTGAGGGGAAGTGGGGGGAGGAAAAATACATTTTCTGATATCCAGACTTTTCACCTCATTTATATAATCCTTCTATTCTATTCATTTTTTTCCTGTTCCATGTGTGCATAAAAGCATAGGAGTTCATCTGTGCCCTGAATTTTTCCCAAATTATGAGCTCAAGGGACATATAAGCTTTCAGTTCTTTTAGGGAAATATAGTAGATGCAATCAAAATCCTCAGATTAAAATCTCTATAGAGGAAATTTATCCCTATCACTGGAGGAGAAAGAATTGTAATAAGTAAATCAAATGGGGGAAGCATTTGGAAACCATTCATAATATATACACAAAGGTGCATTGCATTTTAGAAAGAGACTATGATAGTCATCTTGGTACAAAATATTTCCTGCTCCCCAATTTTAGGTTTATGGTACATGCTCTAGTTTTTTATTGCTGCATAGCAAATAATCCTAAAAGTTAGCAGGGTAAACCAACAATAATTTTATTATATTTTCTATTATGCGGGTCAGACATTAAGGAAGGGCTCTTTGCTCTATGATTACTGGTGCCATTTCAGTTGTGGTGGCTTCAGTGGCTGGACACGGCTGGGTCACTTGACTGGAGCCTTAAAGCTGGGGCCTTAGATCACGGTGTTGATGGGTTCTTTAGTTCTTCTCTACATTATGCCTAATGGCCAGGCAGCTTTCTCCATATATCCTCTCCATGGGTCTTGCTTTGGCCGGGGTCTCACAGCAGGGGCAGGGTAGTCAGAAATGTTGCATGGCAACTGGCTTCTCCCAAAGTGAGTATTCTGAGTAGAAAATGAAAACTACCAGTGTCTTCAAAGCTGGGCCTGAAAATGGGTACAGGGTCATTTCCTTATATTCTATTCATAAAAGTAGTCATAAAACCTTCCCAGAATCAAGAACAGAGGTCATAGAACCAACTTCTCAAGGAGAGGAGTGCCAAAGAATGTATGGCCCCATCAGGACCACAATTTTTGACCTTCTGGGAGTTGAGTGGGTCCTTCTGATTAATTCTGGCCAAGGAATTGTGGGCAGAATAGCCTGTGTCACTTTCAAAGTGGGGCATTCTTCTCAGATTAAAAACCTTCAAAAGTCTCTTTCCCGGGCGCCTGGGTGGCTCAGTTGGTTAAGCGACCGCCTTCGGCTCAGGTCATGATCCTGGAGTCCCGGGATCGAGTCCCACATCGGGCTCCTTGCTCGGCAGGGAGTCTGCTTCTCCCTCTGACCCTCCTCCCTCTCATGCTCTCTGTCTCTCATTCTCTCTCTCTCAAATAAATAAAGAAAATCTTTAAAAAAAAAAAAAAGTCTCTTTCCCTTAGACATAGGACCTGATAGCATTTGAGATATTGAATTGAGGCAAAACTGAAGAGCATGGAGCAGAGGTCTCAGGCAACTTACAATGGATGTGTGGTATATAAGTGAGAAATATACTGTACCTTATTAACTTAAAGTACTAAGATTTGGGAGTCATTCGTAAGTGTACAATAACCTAGTCCATCCTGACTTATACACAACTATGCATCTGCTTTCCTTATTATCCTCCCTAACTACTGAGATATGCTAACTTTATTATCAGATTGAACTTCTAATCATTTTTATATGTGGAAACAGATTTATTCAAAGAAATTATTGCTTCCTAGACATATCACATATGGCAAAACAACCAGAGAACAATTCAAATATTAATTCATCCTCTCTCGAAACTAAACAGAGAAAAATTGTTTTAGGCAGTATTTATTTTTCCCTAAATAGACAAAGCATCTCAAGTAGAATTTATTAAATTCTACTTGTTTTCTTGGCATTGTTATATTCCTGTCAATGTTTGCTAATTCATTTTCCTTCCCACTTTTTTTCCCATTTATTTCATCTACTTAAAGTTTGCTTCGTGGAGGAATCAATTTCCAATGTTTTATATTTCAGGAAAGCTTCATGTACTTTTAGGAACTATAAATGACAAGGAAGTTACTTCAGTTTTACACAAAAAATAATTTGGCCAAATAAGAAGAAAATAGTATGTTTTTCAGGGCCCCTTTTTGTACTTTAAGTATTTAATTTTGGAGGAGTGAAGTGCACAATGACCTTTCTTCCCATATTTTTGCAGCTGACCTTCATGTACAGCATTGATTTAAATTGTACATTCTGACCTTTAGGTCAAAGGAGCACCTACTAGATGACAACACTCGTTAGATTTTCATTTCTTTAAATGTCTTAAATTTGTAATCCTTAAAGCAGAGGTGAGAAACTAACAAGGAAGCCAGAGCTTCAAATCCTGAACAAGGTATGACACGTCCCCAGCAAATGTTCTATGTAAGAAGCAGGAGAATGTTCAGGATGAGTTTTATCAGGTCAGTTGAGCATGGTTAGAACAAAATCCTTGAATTGTAAAATTCAAGAATGTCAAAGGGAATTTACCAAAGTCGTACCTCCACCCGCATCACACATTCTTTCCATAGTTCTGAATGGTGATCATCTAGAACCCGCTTGAATTCTCGGGTGGCAGGAAGATCAAAGGACCGGAAGCAACTCATTTTCTGTATGGATTGCTCTAAGTATTAGAAAGTACATTCTTCATTGGTATGGAGTTTGTATCACTGTCAGCAGGTACTCCAGCATACAATTTCCAACCCTTACATGATAGAGAACAACCATGTCTTCTCATGTTTTTAACATTTGAAGTGATCACCGCTTTGCCTACATGGTCTCTAATTATAACACTAATATAGAAGAGTGTACTGAATGATTCTAAAGTGGGCATACATGTCACCACCATACAAATCAAGAAACGAAACCCCGTCAGCACTCAAAAGATGTGTATGCGTTCCTCCCATCCCACTCCATCCTTTTTCTGTGGAAGTGGTTGGTATTCTGACTGGGTGTGTAAGAATTTCTGTGTCTTTCTTTGTAATTTTACCACTTACACATTTTATCTGTCTTTGAACTTTATTTAAATGTAATCATTCTATTTGTACTATTTTGTGTCTTGCTTTTTGAACTCAGTTTTATAGTTTTAAGAGTTGACCATGATGCTGTATAATAGTAATCTGTTCATTTTTGGTGCACTATGGTATACCTTTGTATAAATACACCACAATTAATTTGCTTTTATTCCTAAAGCCACTAAACATCATTGTACACGTGTCTTGAATATGTAAGTATATAATTTCTGTAGGATATATACCCACGACTGTAATTTCTCTGTGATGGGATACATGTATCTTATATTTTACTAGATATTGCCAAAATGTTCTCTAAAGTTTTTATTCCAATTTTCATTCCCACCAGCAGTGCACAAAATTTCCTTTTGCTTTACACCCTTCCAACATTTGTACTATCAGATTTAAAAATTTTGCCCTTTATAGTGAGTATAATTTTAATTTGCATGTCCTGAGTGATTACTGAAGTTGATCATATTTTCCTCTGTTTCTTGGCTGTTTGAATTTTCTTTTTTGTAATATACCTTTTTTCTTCTATATGGCAGCATTTTAAAATGAAGTCAACCTTCAGGTTTTTGCTTAGTTCTGTTCTTTAATGTTCATTAAATTATAGTTTCTTGGATTACTTCTTCTGTAGGTACTTTAGATTGGCTTCTTCCTTATTATAATACAACACTGAGAATGAAACTCAACATAATCCGAACAATGCAGAATAAATCATAGTTCTACTCCCTTTAATCTGAAGACTATACTTAGACTATGCTTTGCATTAGCAATTTTAGGTGTTTTGTTAGCAAGTTATAATTTATCCCACAGCATTGAAAGCCACTGTTCTGTTAAGCTTGGTGGTATTCTTATAGAGTGATCTGAACAGGTGGGTTAATTTCTCCTATTCACCGAGGTCAGTTAATTGTTGTTATAGTCTACCTACACACTGAGCACAGTTGTCTTTCCCTTGTATTGGTGACATTTTTGAAGCATAGGTATTTTTTCTCCTTGGTCAAGAAGAGGAGTGAGGTAAGAGCAAAGATTTTCTTGTGTGTGAAAGTTGAACAAATTTTATTAGGAAAGAAATTGAGTCTTGATAAGAAAATTTTCATAGGGTAATGTTTCATATGCAAAAAATACAAGTATTTTCTATAGAAATGATTATACTGAGAACATTGTTTTGGTTCTCAATGAATATGTAACAATATCTTTGGGAAAACATGTTTCATGGGATAGAATTACAAGCAACTTAGTTTTTCAATTCTCATTCTTGCTTCAAGTTTATTCTGTAAGGTTAATATCTCCTCCTGCCCCTGAGATGAAATTCAGTAGTCTCATGACTTTGGTGTCATTTTCAGAAATTGAAATCAATTTATGTAATTAACATATCCATTAATGTAGTAATAAAATTTGAACCTTCTTGATTCCAGCATCTCCTAAGTCCTGACCTGATCCTGCACCAGTAGGAATGGGGTGCAGGTGACAGAATCACTTTTTCCCTCCTCATCTTCTGCATCTCCCCAACAGTGGTTGTTGGCCCCACCAGGGCTGATAAGTGAGAGAAGATGAGAGAAGAAAATGCGCAGGAAAAGTTCTCACTTGACATCTATTATTGTGAATAATTGTAATGCTCTCTGAGCTTTGAACATATTTCAAGTTGCCACTGTCTTTCACAACACACTCATGGATTCTTAGAAGAGATCCTTATTGTCTGGCATCCCTCCCCTGAAGTTCCCTTGATGTAGAGGATACATTCCTCACTGGTTGGCTGCTTGGTGGTCAACTTCCACACAGACCATATCTCTGCCGGGGCTCAGTTGACCCTCGTGGGTAAAACTCCTTTAAGGAGTTTCCAACTGGATTTTTCTTTCATGCACATGGTCCACCTCTGGGATACTCTCCCTTAACTCTTCATCAGAACTGCATGTACTAAACTGGTACCTCTCTCTGAGATGGAAATATACCTCAACCAACCTCTCAAACTTTTAAGTTTCCAAGGCATAAATTAGATCACTGCATGTGTCATTTAAACTCTCCAAGTGTCCTATGGAATTCTTTCTTCCTAGCCTTGACTTGAAAAGTAGATACCTTTCCCTCTTTCTGCTTTTAAATGGGCTCTCTCTGTCCAAAAATTCTTTAACTATTAGATTTCTAACTTTTCTATACCCTTATTACGGGTGAGGGAAGATTCTACTTTGGAGTGTAGTGTATAGTATTAGAGAACTGGAACTGAAAACAAGACTAAAATAATTTTATTTATGCATTCAGAAATAAAAGCACATTGTATACTTCATTTTTTATCCAACTAATATTTACTGAGTGTCAATTATGTCAGGCACTGTTTTAGAATCTGGGATCATACCTTGGAAATAAAACAAAAAAATTGTGTTTTACAGAGTTTGTATTCTAGTTTGGTTAAAGAAATAACAAAGCAAATAAGTAATGTATATAGCATGTTAATGATATAAAACGCTAAGACAAGACAATGAACAAAATAAGGAAGAGGACACAATCAGTGGGGGTGTTGTAGTTTTAGATAGAGTGACAAGGGAAGATCTCACAAGAGGCTGACGTTTGAACAAAGACCTAAAGAAGGTAAAGGATTGAACCATATAGTTGTTATGTGAAGAAGATTCCAGGTAAAGTGGTGATATTGAACAACTGCCCTGAAGTGGGAATACATCTGGCTTGTGTGAGGTAAGGAGGGAGGCTGATACAGTCGAAAGGGAGTGTACCAGGAGAAAAGTAGTGAGAGACATGGTTAGAGAGGAAAATAGAAGACGAAGCTACATTGTTTAGGGCCTGTAAGTCATTGAGAAGACATTGGCTTTTGCCTCAAGTACAACTTGGAATTCCTGAAGGGTTTTGAGCAGAAAAAAGACATCATCTAGGTTATATTTTAGTAAGATTATTCTGCTTCCATGTGGAACATAGACTGTGAGGCAGGAACACAGGCAGAAACCAGTGACCATTTAGGAGGCTACGAGAATCACCTAGGTGGGAAATGATGATGTCTTGAAAAGAGTTCATGATGAGGGAAATGGTAAGAGGCAGTCAGAATTTAGATGTATTTTAAAATGAACTGACGGTATTCCTGATGAATCGGAGAAGGGAAGAGTCAAGGATGAATACAGGTGTTTAGCCTGAGAAACTGAAAGAGAAGCCATGTCATTTACTGAGGGAAGGAAGGCTGAGGAAGAAGCACATCTGAAGGGGAAGATTAGGGGCTCAATTTTGGACATGTTAAGTTTGAGATGTTAGCATTTAGGTAGAAATATCAAGGAAATTTTTGGTTACAAAGTCTGAGGTTTAGTGAAGACTCCAGGCTGGAGATATAAATTATATCCCTGTTAAAGTAAAACCCCATATTAATTTAATTTTGTTGTTTTAAAACTTCTTTTATTAATGACAATTAGCAGTAATTAGAAATTATTGTACAATGTTATTTCTGATGAGTGTTGTGCTTGGAAAAACCTAAGAAGCATTCATGGTATTAAAACATGAATATCCAAAGAACAAAAATAATCCTGAAAACACAATCCAGGAATGAAAAATTAAGCAACTTCCAGAAGCTTACACCAATTTGAAGGCTAAAGGCAAAAAATATTCCTTACTGCTTTCTCCTTTCACTCTTTCATTACTGAGTGCCAGGCCCTGTGATGTTCAGTAGGATTCAAGGATGAATCAATGTGGTTCATGTCCTACAGGAATTCATACTCAAGGAAACATACAAATAAATATCTATGATGTGTAATGTGCTAAGAGTTATAATAGAGAATAGGTACCCCCAAGTGCTATATTAGCCTGATGGGAAGGAAGTCATCTCTATCTAAGAGTGTCTGGAAAGTGTCACAGAAGAAATAATGGGTCTTAATGGCCCATTAGTATTTCAGCAAGCAGAGATAAGAATCTTATTATTTTAGACAGAAGCAGATGTGAAGTCAAGGTGTATGAGGACATGCCATTCAGAAAAGAGCTTGGCATGCTGGAACACAGTGAATGAGTTGGAGAAAGAAGAGAGGAGATGCTAGAATACCTTGGAGACAAATGGTGAGTTATCTTTCTCCTACAGGGAGATATTGAATCCTGAAATATAAAAATACCTTAGAATTGTTAGGAGCTGGGACTAAAACCTTCCACTCAGGTGGTGCCCAATTACTGTCTATCCTTGCTGATGATTAGGAGACCTGTGCCCCTGATGTCTCAGTCTTTTAGTCTTTAGCTCTTATAAAATCCTTGAGCTGAGTGTGAAAGTCAAGCTGAATAAAAGCACAGTAGATATAATGGGGTAAAGTTTGTGGTGGCCAACTCAACTTCAACCAGAGCGGCAGGGAAGTCAGTGCTCCTAACCCGGGGACACAGGACATTCTATGGCACTCAAGGTTGCTGATCATCTTTCCAAGGTGGAAAGTGTTACTTGCCGGGAATGGAGATGCTGTAGGACACTTCTTTAATGTGACACATCCCTATAAACTTCAAGCACCGTAGGGACCTGTAATGCTGCCCCTCTAAGGTAGTTTCGGGATGAAAGGAGAGACATAGAAAGATAATAAAGTTGAAGCCCAGGAACAGTAGAATGTGCCCAGGCAGGCTCCCCAGTGCCACTCCTAAGCTAGTTTGCACCTTGCTGCTTGAAACTAAGATTTCTGGGGTGGTGGGCCCTGGCCAAGTTCAAGGCCTATGAAGATGAAATTCAAGGTGAAGTGCCACTAAGCGTTGGCAAAACGCAAAACTCAGTAATCTCATGTTTGAAATTGTTAATTCAGTCTTGTATTATTTACTTTTGTAATTCAGTTCAGGTGTGGCATTTCTGGAAGTGAAGGATTGATCCAGGATTGACATAAGCTATTTTTTCATTGAATAAGAAATATTTCATTTACCATGTTAAATTGGTTCAGCTGCCTTATTTTTAAATTATTCTTTAATTTATTTAGTTTATTTGTGATATGGATTTTGATGGACCACACGTTCAGAATTATCCTGAGGAGAAATTGCCCTTATTAAGTTATTTTTAGTTAGCAGATGGCTTTATTTTTCTAATTGTAGGAAGTTTATACCTGGCCATAATAGGAAACTGATCAAATTTACCACATCCCCTTTAAACTGAGAGTGCACAGTGCCATTGCCAACATTATTCCTAAAATTACACTAGTTATTTTGATTTTAAAAAGGAGCACACATAAATACACACACCTACACACAAGTGCTCCTTTTGTTAAATCCATACACATTCATGCACATATATGAGTGGACAGTGAGTAACAGTATTTGGCTTCTGTTGGATTGTTTGAACACTTTTTGAAGAAGAAATTATCCCCAGAGTGGTCCTGTGAAACACACCACTTATTCTAAATGTCATTTTGGGGATGCCTGGGTGGTTCAGTCAGTTAAGTGTCTACCTTTGGCTCGGGTCATGATCCTGGGGTGGGGGGTGTCCCTGCTCAGCAGGGAGTCTGCTTCTCCCTCTCCCTCTGCCTCTCCCCCTGCTCGTGCTATCTCTCTGCCAAATAAATAAATAAATAAGTCTTTTTAAAAAAATAAAATAAATGTCATTTTGGCCACCAGTGTTTCTTCATTCTTTTTCTACATAGCAATCGCTCTTCTAGTTCACATTAAGTCACGGCTATTAATAAATCAGAAACATCCAATGGAGCCAGTCTTCTCCTCAGGCAACTTGTACTCTCTCATGGATGGCTTTTGCTGTCTGTAATCAAAGTACAAACTGTTCCCTCAGGAGAACGACGATGACAAGAAGAAACAGGATAGGCAGAAAATTATACACTTGAAGAAGCAGAACAATACTGACCAGCACCAAAGAGAAGCACAAACCTGTCTATACTTCCACACATCAAAAAATGTGAAATAATTATATCTTGTGGAATCATAGAATTTCAGAGTTCAAAGGAATATTAGAGGTCTTTCAGGCCACACAGATAAGGAAACTGAAAGGGCAAGTGATTTTTACAATTTCTCAGAACTGGTTTCCATTCGAGTTAGACGTTGTTTCTGGTCCTCCAAGTCAATGTTTTTAAAACTATATTGTACTAGTCTTCTCTGTCAAACTTCCCAACTCTGAGGTCTTAAGGGCAGAAATCATTTGAATAGATGTATGGTGACATATATACATCATTGTAGTACCATATAGAGTAGTTTCACTGCCCTAAAAATCCTGTGCTCTCATCCCTCCCTCTCCCAATCTCTGGCAACCACAGACTTTTTTTTTTTTTTTTACTGTCACCATAGTTTCACCTTCTCCAGAATGTCATATAGTTGGAATCACATAGTATATAGCCTTTTCAGATTGACTTCTTTCACTTAGTAATACACATTTAAGTTTTCTGAGTCTTTTCTCATTTCTCTTAGCACTGAATAATATTCCATTGTCTGGATGTAATCACAGTTTATTTATCATTCACCTAGCGAAGGACATCTTGGTTGCTTCCAAGTTTTGGCAAGTATGCATAAGACTGATGCTATAAACACTCCTGTGTAGAGGTTTGTGTGGACATGTTTTTAGTCCCTTTGGGCAGATTCCAAGGAGCACGATTGCTGGATCTGTAAGGTAAGAGTCTGCTTAGTTTTATAAGAAAGTGCCAAACTGTCTTCCACAGTCATTATACCACTGTGCACTCCTATCAGCAATGGGTGAGAGTTCCTGTTGCTTCACATCCTCACCAGAATCTGGTATTGTCAGTGTGTTGGATTTTGGCCATTCTATCAGTTGTATAATTGTATCTCATTGTTGTTTTATTTGCATTTCCCTGATGACACATGATGTGGAGTATCTTTTCATATTTTTTTCCTTTTTTTGCCATGTGTATACCTTTGGTGAAGTGTCTGTTAAGGTCTTTGGCCCATTACTTAACTGTGTTGTTTATTTTTTATAGTTGAGTTTTAAGAGTTTGTATATTATGGATAACACTCCCTTATCAGATGTGTCTTCTGCAAAGATTTTCTTTAAATCTATGGGTTGTGTTCTCCTTGTCTTAACATTGTCTTTTGCAGAAGAGTAGATTTTTAATTCTAATAAAGTCCAACTTATCAATTATTTCTTTCATGGATCTTGCGTTTGGTGTTGTATCTAAAATGTAATCTCCATACCTAGTATCATCTAGGTTTTCTCTGATGTTTATCTTCTAGAAGTTTTATAGTTTTGCATTTTACTTTTAGGTCTATAATCCATTTTGAATTAATTTTTGTGAAGGATACAAGGTCTGAGTCTAGACTTATTATTATTATTTTTTTGCATGTGGATATCCAGTTGTTCCAGCACCAATTCTTAAAAAGACTATTTTTGCTTCATTGTATAACCTTTGTTCCTTTGTCAAAGATAAGTTGGTATATTTATGTAACTCTATTTTTGTGCTTTCTATTCTGTTCCACTGATGTATTTACCTATGCTTTCATCAATACCACATTACCTTGATGACTCTAGCTTTATGGTAAGCCTTGAAGTCATGTAGCATCAGGCCTCCAACTGTGTTCTTCTCTATCAACATTCTGTTGACTATTCTGAGTCTTCTGGCCTTCCATATAAATGTTAGAATCAGCTTGTCAATATCCACCAAATAACTGGCTGGGATTTTGTTTGAGTCTATAGATCAAGTATAACTGACATCCTGACAATATTTAGTCTTCCTATTCGTGAACATGAAATATTTCTCCATTTATTTAGTTCTTCTTTAATTTAATTCATCAGAGTTTTTGTAGTTCTCCTCAAATAGATCTTGTACAAATTTGTTAGATTTGTACTTAAGTATTTCATTTTTTGGGATGCTAATTAAATGGTATGCATTCTTCATTTCAAATCTCATTTGTTCGTTGCCACTGTATAGGAAAGCAACTGGCTTTTATGTATTAACTTTATATCCTGTAACATTGTAGGAACCAGGATCAACCTTTCTGTTGATTTTTTCAAATTTTCTACATCATGTTATTTGTGAACAAAGACAATTTTATTTCTTCTTTCTTAATCTGGGGGTGGGTATTAAAATACTTCCTAACTAATAATATGAGGCCAGCATTATCATAATACCAAAACCAGATAAAAACAATGCAAGATGCAAAAGTCCTCAATAAAATATTAGTAAATCTATCCAACAATGTATACAAGAATTATACAATACAACCAAATAGGATTTATCCAAGATAGACAAGGCTGGTTCAACATTTGAAAATCAATTAATGAATCCATCACATCAACAGATAAAAAAGAAAAATCATACAATCATATCATTAGATACAGGAAAAGTATTGAACGAAGTCCAGCCCCCAATTCATGACAAAGCTCTCATTAAACTAGGAATAGAGTGGAAAATCCTCAAGTTGATAAACAATACCTGCAAAAAACCTATATCTAACATCTCACTAAGATTAGGAATAAGGCAACAATGCCTACTCTCACTATTTCTTTTCAACATCATACTGGAAGTCCTAGCTAATGCAAAAGAAACAAAGGGAAATTTAAAGTATATACATTGGGATTCTACATAATCTAACTATAATTCATAATATTACATATCCCATTCCCCTATAACTCAAGAAAGTCCCATAAAACTTTCTTAGGCACAAAATTCATGCCTTATTTCTCCAAAAGTTTATAATGAAAAAGAGAGAAAACAATATTAGCCTAGTTGTAAAAAGAAAACATAGAAAAGAATGTTAATAGTATAAACAACGTGTTGTCCTCTTTGTTAGGTATTTGATTTCACAGAGAATGAGCATTACATGAATAATTTTTTAAAGAAGGTAAGCAAAAGTAGGAGTGAAAAACTAGGTTACATCTCTCATTAAGGAAGTGTTAGGATATATTGCAAACTTTTCAGTGAATTTAAATAGGAGTGAATTTGGACTATATAGAATAGACCAAAAGAGACTGTCTTTTTTGGGGGGGGGGGTTCCTTTTTTTTAATTTTAAGTTCAATTAATTAACAATATAGTGTATTATTAGTTTTAGAGGTAGAGTTCAGTGATTCATCAGTTGCATACAACACCCGGTGCTCATTCCATCACGTGCCCTCCTTCATGCCCACCACCCAGTCACCCCATCCCCCCCACCTCCCCTCCAGCAAGCCTCAGTTTCTTTCCTATGCTTAAGAAATAGAACAAGATGAAACCAGAGAGGGAGACAAACCACAAAAGGTACTGTCTTTTATTTGTTTTTTGGGTTTTTTTTTTTTGGAAGGGAGGTAATTTTTGTCATAGAATTGTCATATTGAGTGCCTTTTATACTTGCTTAGGAAATAAAGTGATTGATATGCCAAAGTGCTTATTGTTAAGTTTTTTTCTGTAAATAATATGTTTTTGTATAACAAACCAATAAATTCGGAAATTTTCCCTGAGATAGAGAGATATACTGGCCATCAAATACTAAGTTAAGTGTTGTCTAAAGCAGCTTGGGCAGAAGAGCAGAGGGTTATGTTTTGGAAGTACCCTCATTTCCTACCCCCTGACAATGAATGGGTCAAAGCTACGTAAAATCTAGGGATCAGACTTATGGTAACAATGGAGATCTGGGGTCATTTAAAATCTTGCCTAAGCAACTATCTAGGAGAGTGAAGGGCCACCCACAGAGAAAAAGCATTTGGCATGGACACTAGAAAACCCAGAGATAAAAGGAGTTGGTTGCTTGCCCTCTCAGAAGTACGGGTGGAAGGGCCGGCAGGGAGTTTCCAAAGAGCTAATAGAAGTGTCTAAGAAAGAGAGATCTGCCTAAAAATCTAGCTATCCTTCACAAAGTAAAGGTCCTCTTATAATTATACCAGTTACATATGATCTTTTTAATACATTTTCCCCTCTCCTTCTCTTTCTTCCATTCTAACAGGATGGAAATTCTTGTTAGCCCGTTTCAGGAGGTGGAAAGAAGCAGAATTTAGGAGAAAAGTGAGGAACTACCACATTCTGTTCTCTCTTTGCAAGCAGCCAGCTCACACGCAGACCTTAGCTGCAGAGGGGGAAAGACTGAACTTAACAAGTTCAAATTTATTATTATTATTAATTATTATTATTATTTGGTACTGGAGGTTATGTTTACTGAATTAGGTTTGTGTCTGCTTATTCTAATGAAGTATAGAATTTCTTATTATTACCTGTGAGTAGCCCCAAAATGCCATGAGACAGTTTGAGCTGAGAAAGACCTTCATTGCTCATTTGTTGCTCATTATTAGTGTTAAAGGAACAGTGGGAGACAATTATGAACTTGTTGTTATGATGGCATCATACAAAACTGATTTCTCAACATGCCATTATACATGCACACACAAAGAAATGGAATTAGCTTGTCTTTTGAAAGCTTGAAAACAGGTCAACTACATACATCTCCTTGGGAGGATCAGCTGGTTTTACCAGCCTGCAGGTTACCTACATTTTACACCTTCATGGTACTTCTGATGGGCATTGTACGCTTTGGCCAGGTATATTCAGGTGTAATTTGGTTATAAAAAACCTGTTATAGGAGGTTGAGGTCTCACTGTCAAAAACCCCTGAGCATCTTCCTAAAAGACTTTATAGTATGCCAATTCCAGAGAAAGGAATTTACCTAATATTCATTTGAATGAAACCAACAGTGGCCAACAGGAGATCATGACTTGAAAGGATAATCTGGAGGCCATATGTTAAAATGCATGTTTCAGCTCTCACTCCATACCATGTAAATAGGTCTTGTATGCTTATCAAGCCTCCCTAGTGAAGCTTATGCACTCTAATCAGTCCAAAGCTACTGCATTAGTGGAAAGCCCTACTTTCATTCCTCTCTAGACCAAGCAAATTAAATATAACACTTCCAGAATTTTATTGAACAAGAAAAAGCAGCAGTGGAACCCTTCTGAGTTTTGTCCATAATTCTTTAGGAAAAGACAAATTGGTATAAATTATTTAGAGGACTTTTTTCTCCCTTTATCTCTGTTTTATTGTGAATTCATTTGCAGTACAAACCTTAAAAGGATACAGGCACATTGTTAGGGTCACAATTTTGTTCGTTTCCTCAGCAATTCCTTAGAGAGAATAGTTAAAATTCACTTTTCAGGTTACCATGACCTACAGATACACAGAGAAAATCAGCTTCATGGTGAATAGCAGTTCTTGACAGCGAGTTGAACACTGTCTCACAACTTGGTGTCTTAAATTCTAGGTCACTGCAATAGCCCATAGAAGCTAAATTAAATTCCAAATAAGATTATTGCTCAATCAAGCATTTCTTGACCTACGTAATTCTCTGCGATATACCCTATTTAGAATTCTCAAAATGTAAAGAGAATCAATAGATTTGTTTTTGTTATTATTTGGTTGGTCATAGTTTCCTCAGTTCTGCTAAGCTGAAACAGTTATAAAAACACTGGCTAAGGGACACAATATTGAAAAAATGACTAAGCTCTGAGAAATGGAATTAATGTATCATTTTTATTCACTTTTCTACTAGGACTCGTTAATTTATTGAATTTTGTATTGAGTCTCATACCTTTCCATCTTAGGCAGAGACAGAAAACGATGGGCCCATTGTAACAAAAGCCATCAGTGCTATCATACTGCATTTTCCCTCAGTCAGTGTCCCCAGGCTGAGCAGAGAGGGACAGGAACTGCAGCTTGAGACCAAGAAAGAAATGCGAAACTTCTCTGTCAAAGACTAGAAATAACAAGAGCAACTTTCTTTATGCATTGAGTTTTTTATTTTAAACATTTTATTTTTATTTTTTTAAACCTACTGTTAACATTTCTATTGACTAAATGTTGAATTGTGCCTAGATTGTATTTAGTAAAATAAATGTTTACCAGAATTGAGTCAATAATGATATTGAGTAAGTACCATTGGAATGGAGTAAATACAGCGGAATAGATCATATAGAGGTATATGCTTAACTTCCTGGGTACTGCCAAACTGTTTTCCAAAGTGGTGGATGCATCTACCATTTTATATTCCAAACAGCAGTGTTTGAGAGTTCCAGTTGCTCCATATACTCTTTCTAATCTTTCTAATTAATTAATCTAATTAATCTTTCTAGTTTTAGCCATTCTGGTTGGTATGTAAACAGTAGTTCACCATGGGCATAATTTGCCTTTCCCTAAATAACTAATAATACTGAGTGGATATCCTTCCATGTGCTTATTTACTACTCATGTATCTACTTTGGTGCAATGTCCATTCAAATATTTTCTCATTTTTATTTTTTTTCTTTTTTGCCTCTTATTAAAAGAATTCTTTATATATTCTAGATGTAAGTTACTTGTCACATATAAATTTTCCAAATATTTTTCCCATGCTCTGACCTTCCTTTTTTTATATGTGTCTTTTGAAGAGCAAACTTTTTGCCTTTGAAGGGTTTCCTTTGCATAGTTTCTATTGCTTGGACTTCAAGCACACTGATATTTTCCTTGATCTGCTACATTCCCAGCCAGTATATTTTTCACCTCAGACATATTTTTTATGCCCAGAAGTTTGATTTGGATATGTTTTAACATCTTCCATATCTCTATGTAACATGACTGATTTTCTCCTACCTTCCTGGACATATGGTATTGAGTAATAATAGCTCTTTCAATCTCATTGTCTAGTATTTCTGTATCATTTATCTGCATCATATTGAAGTGTGGCTAGTGCAATTGAGTGCTAATTAATTTAAATTTGAATATCCACATGTTACTTAGGGCTACTTTTTTGGACAGTGCAGGCATAGGTGTCTAGGTTGTAATGTTTTTCAGATCTGTAACTAGTGTCTATAGTTTTTTATTTTGCCCATTCAAGAAGGCTCCACACAGTTAATTGATAGTACCTGACCCTAGTAAATTTCCCAATTATTTTCTATTTTTTGTTTCTAATAAACTCATAAGTTTTCAAAAAAAAAAACACCACACAGTTTTCTAGAAATAGACCCTATTAAGATTAGCCAACTTGTGTGAAAGCAAGAAATTCTTCCTTTATAAGGAAGTACATGTGCAAGTGCAACAAAGTGCTTCTGTATAAAGACATTCCAAATCAAGCTCAATGTTAATTGTGCAAAGGGATTTTTGGTCCCCTCCATGCATCACAGAGTTAGTTTACTGGATGAGTTCTCAAAATAAAGGAGTGTATTTATGGTAATCTTTTGTAAGTCACTACAACACTTAATTATAGTTGGTATTAAAAACCCAGAAAGTTAGATAGTTGTTGATTATCAGTGCTATTAAATATAATTAAAGCTAATCTAAAAGCAACCAGTCTGACAGGGTCTGTCAGCAGGAATCTTATTAAGGTATATTATTTCTGGGCTGAGATAAGAGAAAGATTGTAATTGTACACGGATAATGCAAAACATCTTCAAACCATGAGAAGTTACAGTTAATCATATGATACAAAGTATGAGTCACAAGTTATAAAACTGTTCTTATCAGTCATTACGCCCAAGCTGCACAAGTTGGTATTTGCTAATCTTGATGACCAAGTAACATAACCAACCCATCTCAAAGTTATAACTGATTCAGTTATGTTCATGTAGAATTAAGACATCAGCCAAAATAGAGAAGATGAGAATCCTCTACCTTATGAAAAAGTCATAAAAAAAGAAAATGAAAAAAATATATATAGGAAGCCAAAATGCAAAAGCATTGACTTTTTTTTAAAGCACTTGTGTCAAAACTTCTAACGCACGCCTTCTCTAAATAGCACATGCCATGTTATTTAAAAAATGCATAAAACATGCAGCAAAACAACACATCATCGATCAAAGGTTTTGACACAGAGAAAGCACATATAGAACAACAACAACAAAAATATGTGACGATAATGGTTTCCAGACATCAAATGTTAGATAATACAGCACAGTGATTCTTGAAAGAAGGGAGTCAAACAAGATGAGCCCTATAATTGACTCAGCTTACTACCTAGTGATAATTTCCAAGCCACAGCACAGGTAAGGAGGACTGGGGTGGGGTGGAGCAGGGGCACAAGGCAATCTCTCTGAATTGAAGAGACAAAGCTGGGTTTCGAGGGGGGGCAATGTGGCTAGAGTTCACAGAGCAGAAAAACGATTGGAGTTCTGTCAAGAGTCTCCCCTGGTCTTCAATGAGAACTGATGAATGTGTATGATAAAAATGCCTGAAGTCAAGGAAAGAACTATCCAAAAGAAACAGACAAGCAGAAATCTTACATAGGACTAGAAATGGTTTGTGTCTTCCCAGCCAGAGTGAAAACTCTTGTAACTTAAATGCAAAAATTACTCAGAGTAGAGCTTTCATAGAATCAACTGTTTTTTTTTTTTTTAAAAACTGTGCCCCAGAACAAAGCTCAGTAATATTTATAAGAATAAAAATACATCAGACATTCAACAAATTTACAATGTCTACATCCAATCAAGAATTATCAAATATGTAAAAGCAGGATAATACAACTCATTATGTTAAGAAAAATCAATCAATAAAATAGACCCAGAAATGATACAGATACATGATATAGAAATACTAGACAATGAGATTGAAAGAGCTATTCTTACTTAATACCATATGTCCAAGAAGGTAGAAGAAAATCAAGCATGTACATAGAGATATGGAAGATGTTAAAACATATCCAAATCAAACTTCTGGGTATAAAAAATATGTCTGAGGTGAAAAATACACTGGCTGGGAATGTAGCAGATTAGACACTGTCAGGGAAAATATCAGTGTGCTTGAAGTCCAAGCAATAGAAACTATGCAAAGGAAACACACAAAAAACTTTTAAAAATGAATACTGTATCCATGTTAGGTGGAATAGCAGCATCAAGCAGTCTAGCATACCATTGGACCAGGATCATTGAGAACTTTCAGAGAGTTTATATGTGAGCCGATACATAGAAATATTTGATAATTAACTGTAATAATATATGTACCATCTAGCCAAAATTTAAGGTTATTATTATAACATGGTACTTTGGCCCAGCATGTATTGTAAAATTCTACATCTTGCTTAGCCTCCTCTATCCTGCATACCCAATCTACCTGCATATCCTCCTCTATCCTTCATACCCAATCCGTAGCCTACAAGCGTGGTGCTTACTTAGGCATCTGGCCCAGCTGTGCCCTTGGGAATCACTGTGCCACCAGTACTGCTGTTCATACAAGCCTCCACTGACTTGTCCAATCCAGGGAATAAATGCTTGTCCTGATTCCCCTCTTCCCACTCTCTAAAGGAGGATAAGATTGCCAAAAGGAAGCTGAGACAGAGTGAAAATAAAACTGGCTTGAGATAACTTGCATCTAAAGATATTGTGGATCCTCTCTTTCTCCCCTATGACTTTCCCTTGGAAAAACAGTATTTCTGTGCAAATGGCAGATAGGCATTTACCAAATTAGGACAGTCTTCTGTGTTCCAGAAGAAATTACTTCTGGATTTCCATCCTGGATTTCCCTCTTCCTTTAACAGTGATACCCAGTGATAATAATGCTTACTCCCTGTCTTCCTTTATTCTGGTCGATGTTTAGGAACTACAAGATCTTGGTATTCTCGTAGACATAGCAAAAAGCTCAAACAGCAGAAGTTCAGTCAAGTCCAGATCCCTTGGTGCTGATGGCTGGTTTTGTAATATAAAGGTTGGCAAAATCTCATAAAGAGATGATCAGAGGTATACCTTATGGATAGTGTATTTCCAGTAGCAAATACCTTTATTCTGTCTGTTCCTCTTTGTAATGGCTTCTACAAACAGCCCACATCTTCTCTTAGTCCCTATCATATCATGTTGGTGTGGTAATGAGGGTATGTAAGGCTACATACAGAGTGAACAAATTTCTTCTGACCTATGCATGTCTATGTAAAAAATGCACACCTTTGTTAAATATTTGAGGGACTACTTGTGGATCTCCACATGGCACTTGGATGATAAAATCTCTGAAGTTACTGCAAGCCAAGAATATATATATAACATGCAGGACCTCAGCAAGACCTCAAAAATAGAGACTTGATCTCAAATAAGAAAAGCTACTGTTCCTCCTCTCCCCTAATCTTTCAACCCACATATGCACGCACTGCCAACAAACACACACATGATGGCATTTTCATTTACTATGAACATAACGAGCGGGGCAATGGTCCACTGTTCATTACTGCATGGCAGCCTGAGGCACGCAATGCCGACACAAATTTTGATCAAAGCTTAGGGCTCATAACACTGGGAAAAATAATAGTAAAAGCAAGGACTCAAATTTTGTATCTGCTTCACAAGAAATAAACAAAAGCCACTCTGTTTGATGATACAGAGGAGAAACATAATCATAAAACAAACAGAAAGAAATCTCTTATCCAAAAAAATAAACTAACTGAAAAATGTTTCGCATGGAAAGCTCTGTGGTAAATTCTGAATTTATATTATTTTAAAGGCTTAACTTTTGTTTTTTTACTCCATCACCAGTCTTTCTAAGAATATTCTTTTTTTTTTTTTAAGATTTTATTTATTTGCGAGAGAGAGAATGAGAGACAGAGAGCATGAGAGGGAGGAGGGTCAGAGGGAGAAGCAGACTCCCTGCCGAGCAGGGAGCCCGATGCGGGACTCGATCCCGGGACTCCAGGATCATGACCTGAGCCGAAGGCAGTTGCCCAACCAACTGAGCCACCCAGGCACCCCCTTTTATATTTTTATTATTCAAGTTAAATTTGATGTAAAATATTTTATTTATTGAAAATAAGGAAAGAAATATGGCCAAATTTTCAGTTCTTGGCCATGGGGAATTTCAAGATTCAAGTAAGACTAAGACTCAACCACACTGGGGTTTCTGTCTACTGGGAACTGTCAGATAAAACACTGAATTAAATAAGGGTAAAGCATTTTCTCTTTTTTGGCAAGGCTACCTAAAGGAGTCACCTTAAATGAAAAGGAGCAAAGTAAAGAAGATAAAAAGTAAATGGTGATTTGTCTGACATGATAAATGTGCAGCTGATGCCATGCTGCTTCATGAAAATGTCACACTCCTATGGAGGTTGACCGTTGTCTTCACTAAACGATGCACACACGAAAAACTAATGCTAGTGTTACTCATACTCAGTGAAGGCTATCAAATACCATGTACACAGCATATATTATACATTTTTAAGATATATCTGCCAACAGTCACAGGCTTTTTTTTTTTTAAACACTTTTTTTTTTTTTAGATTTTATTTATTTATTTATTTATTTGAGAGAGAGAAAGAGAGAGAGACCATGAGAGGGGGGAGAAGCAGACTCCCCGCCGAGCAGGGAGCCCGATGCGGGACTCGATCCCGGAACTCCAGGATCATGACCCGAGCCGAAGGCAGTCGCTTAACCAACTGAGCCACCCAGGCGCCCTTTCTAAGAATATTCTTATTATGTGCCAAATGAAATCTCCGTAACAGTTAGGACTGACTTTAGTTAGCAGCATACAAAGCAAAACCCAAATTAAAGGCACTTAAAAGGATAGAAGCTTAATTCTGTCTCACAGAAATCGTGAAGGTAAGGATTCCAGGACTGGTATGGCAGCTTCACTGGCATTAGGGAAGACTGTCTCACTTTATTTTTCTATTCTGCCTTTCCTAGCACGTTTCCCATCACTGAGATTGCCACACAGCACAAGAAGACTTCCGGTTCCAGACAATACATCTCTAATTCCAGAAAGGGAGAGAGAGGAAACAAGGAAAGCTGAAGGAATAAATCTCTGTCTTTAAAAAAAGCTTCCGAGGGGCACCTGGGTGGTTCAGTCAATTAAGCATCCAACTCTTGATTTCGGCTCATGATCTCAGGGTTGTGAGACTGAGCCCCACGTCAGGAGACTGCTTAGGATTCTCTCTCTCCCTCTCCCTCTGCTGGCCCCACGCTCTCTCTGAAAAACAATTTTTTTTTTCCCTAGACACCCTCTCTGATGGCTTCTGCTTATATTTCATTGGATCCAAAGAAGACTGGGAAATATAATCTTTTATTTAGTTATTTTATTGCAGTGGATGCAATCAGGTTCCGTTAGTAATGAAAAAGTGTGGAATTGACAATGGGTGAGCAACTAGTAATCAGTCTGCCTTGGCATCAGGTTACTGCTGTAGTAGTAATTACCTTAAAAAAAGATCTTTATTTGATAATTTTCTAGTCGCCAACTCTCAGTAGATATTTGGAGGTGGTCAATGTAACAGAACTTAGACATAGCAACAGGAGTTTGAACTCTCTTCCCTTTGATAAATCATCTACTTTTATTCCATTCTTTATCTTCATCTATTTTGGTTACAATGAACAGATCTCTGATTTTTAATTACAGGTAGAGTTTGTATTGTGTTTCTAATTTCTGTTTGCCTTGTTTTTGAGCAAATTTCAAAGAATGGTGGAGACACTCTTGTTTTCACTACCTTACTTTGGAAATGCTACTCCTGTTACATTTTGGAGATACTCTGGAAAGAAGCATCTGCCCTCCCTCAAAAGGACTCACTGCCAGGCTGTTCCTTACTAGTGCAGAGCACCCAACATCACTAATCAGTTCGCTATTGAAGACTGCAGGAGCGCCAATGCCCGTGTTTACACATTTCACAGTGTCACAGTGTTAGAATGCTTGCTTGTGTCACCCATGAGTGGAGGCAAATTAATCAGGGTGTCTTCTAAAGTTTGGCCACAGAATCTTAGCAATACTGCACTGAAATACTGAAAGAGAACACTGGTAAGAAAACAAGAAAATTTACTGTCTTCATTAACAGTCATCAAAGGGTAGCTCTGAACAGAATTGGAATAGTTCTGAGCAGTGTATTCTCACTCAAAAATAATCATCAAACCCTCTGGCTGGAAACAATAATGCAGCTTTCTTTGGTGTTCCATCACCTACTTGGGGTGCTTGTCTCTTCTTTTAATTTTTCTCTTGATACTGAAGTTTTCTCATTTTTTGTCATCTAAAGAAAACAACTGATAAAGTTATTTACACTAAGGTAAATATTTGCTTCTAATTTATTTGTTTCTAGAACAATTTCCATTTAAAAAGATAATATGGAGAAAAAAGGCAATGATTAAGTGAATCACACGTTGAACTTCGAGCATGGGAATGACGATGGACATATACACACACCTCGCCCACACACACACAAAATATTTCTCATGTTATGTCTCCTTTGTGGGTTGGCCACAGTCTGCTTTATGTTGTTTTCATCTCAGGGCCCAAGCTGAAGGAGTCATAGGATCTTTCTAAACATCATTGGTTTGGGGGCAGGGGAAAAGACACCTGATGGCCGACTACACTTTGGGATTCTCAAAGCTTCTTGGAAGTTTGCATCCATCAATTCTGCTCACATTCCGTTGGTCACATTAAAGCCACAAGGCCAAGGCTTAAGTCAATGGATAGGGATGTGCTAATTTGCTGTAGAGGGAAGGCACGGAAAATAGTTTTAAACAAAAATACAATCTACCACGATCTTACACTTATTTTGGCATGCAAATTTTCTTTTCCTTGGTTTGACATTGTAATTGGCCTCTGTGGCATGCTGGGATCTGATACTAAATATAGTTCTGGAGGAAATTAGATAGTAGTGGTAGAGCATGAAGATAATTGGTATCCCCTTCCAAGGTGACCTGTGAGATCATTTCAGCTCTCCAATAAAGCAGACCCCTTTTCAGAAGATGAGGGGCTATTTTGGCTTCCCTGTGTGGCTCTTTGGGGTTTAGGCATTTAAAAATCTTGCCCTTATAAAATCATTCAAATATCAAATTCTATTTTGGGGGTTATCATTTTTTTCTCAATCAACTTTCACATTAGGGACTTGAGTGAGTCTGTGGATTTAGTGTATTTGGCAATTTAGCATCTCACTGGATCAGATTTTGTTTGATCTTTGTCTGTATTAGCCCTCCAGCTAATTCAGGAAAGAAATTACTGTAGAGGGATCACAGACATTTACCGTTTCTCTGATTGTGACTTGAGCCAAGAATTTAAAGCCTTGGCTCTATTATTTTCATTTGCATGTTACTCAGTATTATTAGAAACAGCCTATCTCATAGACTTCCAATTTGATGTGGCTGGTACAGTACACTATGGAAGCTACCAGGTCACCTGCCAGAGTCATACATCCATAGGTGAAACTTTTAGTGATACTTTTAACACTGAGCACCATGAACCACGCATATGCCATTCTGTAGTGGAAAAAGAGATATTTCTTGCTTTTCAACCAACCATGTCAGAGGAGCAATCAATTTCCCATCCTTAAAAGTCTATTAACCTGCAATTGCTTTTGCTACCAAATACTTTACCAATTAAGATTTTGTTTCAGATAACAAAATCCTCTAGCAATTTTAAACAGATATGGGGAAATGAGTATTTATAAAATTACTAGAAGGCCTGGAGAAGCAAGTTCCATGCTGGGCCTTCCAAAGGACTCCTACAGAGCACTTCAGAGCTGGACCACCGACGGAAATTTTACTTTGCTGGAATGTGGAAATGGCCATCACAACTTTTGGTTCCAGGATTGTGGTACCTTAGCCATGTGCAGGGATTAGGAAACCATCACTGGAACTGTTGATTCAGGCTGTGCTGCCAGACCCAGGAATGGGCACCTCTCATTCTACTACGCTGGACTCCACTTCATGACGTTCTAAATATAAGGCCTGTATGTGCCCATCTGATTCGTGGGATCTAACACACATCTGCAACTCTGCAAGAGAGTCTGAGGAATCTTAATACCTTGAGTTCTAATAAAGGAAGGAGCTTAGAAAACATAATAAATAAATATAAATAAATAATAAAGATAAAAAATAAGTAAATGAGAAATATTGAAAAAGCCTATCTTTACTATGTATAGTATTATTCTATTGTAGTTTATTTTCCATTGTTACCATTGAGAAGTCTGTTTTCAATGTATGCTTTGCCTTTATAGATGAAAAAAAATATTTGGTCTGTGGTTGTACTTGGTATCTTCTCTTTTTATTTGTTGTGGTACAGATTTGCTGTCATTTCTAGGTGTGGATTAATTTTTATTTACTCTTTTTAAGACTCATTTTGATCCCTGAAGGAAGGATTTATATACCTCAATAATTCTTGAAAATTCTCATTGTTATATTTTCTCTCTCTCAGTCACTCTGGTCTCTCCAGAAAGTTCTGTTACATATATGTATATTTTTATACATGTATATACATACGTATACACACAAAAAAACCTTTCTTATATCCTTTGTGTTTTTAACCTTATTACTATATAATTTCTGTATATTTTTTCATATATATAACACAGATAACCAATGAACTCAGCAGTGTTTAATTTGCTATGTAATCCATCCACTGGTTTATTTTATTTCAATGACTATATTACCTATAATCCGAAGTTCCACTTTGGTCTTGGTAAAACTGGTAGGTATTTTTCCAGAGTGTCATATTAGTGCCTCTTTTATTAAAGAATGCAATTATTTTAAATAAACATATAATAACTTCTCTGCTGGTTCTATTATCTGAAATTCTTTAGAGAGTGTAGTGAGCTGAATGGTGGACCTGCAAAAAGACATGCTCTTGTTCTAATCCCCAGAACCTGCCAATGTTCCCTTATTTGGGAAAAGGGTCTTTGCAGATGTAGTAATTAAATTGAGGATCTCGAGATGAGATCACCCTGGATTATTTGAGTGGGCGCTAGAGCCAATGACGAGTGTCCTTAGATGAGACATACAGAGGAGTTCCAGAGAGGAGGAGATGAAGGAGGCAGAGCCTGGAGTGATGGAGCTGCCAGCTAAGACGTGCCAACAGATGCCAGAAGCTGAAAGAGGCAATGCACAGGGGCTCCTCCAGAGCCTCTGAAGAGTGCAACCCTGCTGACACTTTGACTTCAGATGTCTGGTCTTGGGAGACACCCAAAGTTGCGTCTCTTACCTTTTATGTCAGAGGTTAGTTATATGGCCATACTCTTCAGAAGCTGCGTGATAATTGTAGCCTTTATTCTCGGTGGCCTGTTACCCATATTAAAATTGGGGGTTCTAGTTCTATGGGAGAAGAGAGTTACCTAGAAGTCTCTGCCATGAGAGAATTTTCAGGGTGTGTTGTCCACATATTATCTGGTGCAAAAATCTCTTAGTACCCTTTTGGGGTTTTTTTTTGTTTTTGTCTTTTGTTTTAAACAAATACGGACTTATTTAAACACTTCATGTAAGGGAATACTTTTTTTTTTTTTAATTATGTAAGCGCCACACCCAACATAGGGCCTGAACTCACCACCCTAAGATCAAGAGTCACATGCTCTACCGGCTGAGCCAGCCAGGCACCCCAATATCTTTTTGTTATAGTAGATCATAGAAGGGAATATTATCAGGCCATATATATGTATCTGCTTCAAAACAAAAACTGGAGTTCCATCACAAAATTAAAGATTCTGAAAGAATATCCATAAAAAAAATTTTACAACTAGCTAGCATCTACAGAATTTCTAAATCATACTTATAATTTATTTTTATTATTATTATATTTGGGAGGGGTTTGGGGAATGGGCAAACACTGATGTGGTTAAATAGCCAGGAATGAAATTTATATATATATATTTAAAAATACTAAATCAGCCAGAAAGTTTTATAACAAATCTTTAGTAAAAGAGTTTTTCAGGCATGCTCCATGAAATCATAATGATCAGAATCCTGAAAGCTTCAAAATACTATATTGTGTATGTAGCATTGTTCTTCAGAATTCAATGTTTGTTTTAAAAAGAAAGAACCCTTTTTTTTTTTCATGGAAATTTAGCCACCCATGCTGTGTCATTCACTATGGCAACTGAAAAGGAAACAGCAAAATTTGGCTTCTGGGGGCCAGTGAAGTAGGAGTGGGTGCCTTTTCTTTCTTTTACAAGAGCTAATTCAGTTATTGTTCCCATTCAAATGGATTAGTTAGGTATGTTTTTTTAAAAATTCGAGTGTGATACCCTAACATTTAGCAGTTGCTTGAGAGAAACTCATTAGTCACTGGAGTCATTGCTTAATCTCCCTCAGCCTGAAACATGATTTTAATTCAAACAAACATCATCCGACTATACCCATCATGGTTACATGTTTTCTCTTTGGGGGATGGGAAGCAATCACATGAACAAATCTCTCTCTTCATTAGCTAAATTTTTATATTCTTCGAAGACTTATATAGAAATGGATATGCCTTGCAACTGGTATTATCCTGTTTAAAATGATCCTGTATTAAATATACTCTACACATTTGATGTATTCAAGTGACTAAATAGGTATAAAAACATGATGCCACTGAAGCAGAAAAAAATGCATTTTTCAGCACTAAGCATCTTTTAATAGATTATCTACCCAATGTGATTAAAATGCTACTTTATTTGATCAATTCAAGCCTCACTGACTTGATTTAATGCATGAAATACATTCTTTATTGAGTAGCCTAAATTATTTTCTATAGAGACTACTGGAAATCATACATCTAATTCTATCACTTGTTAAAATAAGATTTGGAACTCATTAGATTTTCATCTAGATATATTCTAGGTATGATGTTTCTAAATTGACAAAAATACAGTTCTGTACTTTCCTTTAAAATATAACTCTTTTATAAAATACTTCCAGGCTAGTTTCTTAAGAAAAACAACTTATAATTTTAGTAGTGCTTTAGACTTCACAACACAAGTTCATTTATATTATTTTTAGTTAAAATAATATTAAAAATCTGAAGAATTTAGTGAAATTAGAGTAAGTTTTATACTTTAGGTATATACAATGAAGTATAAATGGGTGAAGGAGAGCAGAATTTGTCACCCAAAATATGCCTTCTTGGCATACAGATGATTTTAGGTGATTATTTTTAAGAAATGAAAGACACAGGAGAAGCTCTGAAAACTGAGTAGAAGTTACCTTTTTATAAGAGACATTTACATTTATAAGGGAAATCTCCATGTGTGAGGGTGTCTCCCTCATTATACCAGCATATAATAGATATTCAGTAAATGTTTGTGAAATTAAAAATTATATATATACACATTTTTATAATTAAATATTATATTTAATTAATATATACAATTAAAAATTATATATACACACATATATGTGGTGTGTATGTATATATTATATACATTTACATATGGATACATACAATGAGTACATTGGGAAAATCAGGGTAAGGCAGAAATCCTCCTAAAAATTCATTGAAATAATCAACAATTTTTTAAGAGGAAAATTTTGCATTATCACTGGAAACTGAAAATAGAAGGACTTCTGCTAAGTATAGATTCAATTAAAGAAGATATATAAGACAAACTGACAAATCTGCCTCCTATGAAGAGACAGGCTTTTCAGAAAGTAGACTCACTCAAAATCCCAGTATAGCTCCCTCATTTAGAGTGATGAGAATAGGGAGACATTTACACATATTTTGCCTTATCAAAATGTTTTGAGATTGGACAAGATGTCTGTATTTTTTTTTAAGATTTATTTATTTGATAGAGAGAGACACAGCGAGAGAGGGAACACAAGCAGGCGCGAGTGGGAGAGGGAGAAGAAGGCTTCCTGCTGAGCAGGGAGCCTGATGCAGAGCTCCATCCCAGGACCCTGGGATCATGACCTGAGCTGAAGGCAGATGCTTAATGACTGAGCCACCCGGGCGCCCCAAGATGTCTGTACTACTAAGAAGTGAATTTGGTGGACTCATATAAGTGAAAATCCCCAAATAAAAGTGGCTGAAATATGATGAGACTGTTTCTCTTTAAAATAAAGAAGTCCAGAAGTAAAAAGTCCAGGGCTTGGCATGAAAACTCCATGGTGTCAACAAAGATCACGCTCATTCTTCCTGCTCTGGCATTGTAAATGTGAGCAAGATCCCCTTATGGCCCCGGATGGCTACTGAGACCTCAGGCATCCATTTGCACTGTGGACCAATAAAAGGAGGAAACAAGAAAAGGATAAGGGGGCCCTTCTATCCGGGTCAATTCCTTTTAACCAGTCATCCTTACAGAATGTACATTTTTCTTATCATCCCATTGGCCATCACTCAGTCACTTGGCCACACCTACCTTCAAGAGAGGCTAGCAAATGGCATCTTTTATTCATGTGTTATCTTATTCACTAAAATTTTGGTTTTGTTACTAAGAAGGCAAATTTCTTCATTTACTTTTTGAAACAGATCCATGAGACTGGTGTGCCTAATACCTATCCCAAGTGTCTTTTAACAAGCTCTTGTTGTTAGCAAAACCTAGAAAACTAAAACTAAAACTAAATTTCTAAGACTGCCTGAAATTAGGGTTCTGGACATGATTAGGTTTGTCAGTCAGATTCATTTCCACAAGATGTTAATTCAGGACTTAATTACACAGAAACAGAGACAGGTTTGAGGCCTCTGTTTTGCTGGTGAAAAACTAATTTGTGTTGGTATGATTCTGTATCCAACAGTGGATTGATTCCAGAGCTTTCTGATCTTGGTGATGCAACAGCTTCACTGACAGCCCATTTCTGGGACATCATTTCTGGAAGCTTATTCTAGAGTCAGTTTATGTATCCCTCTAAATAAGTCTCTGTCCTAGCACAGACAACCCCAAAATTGGGAGATTCGATATTTTAAAGATATCAATTCTTTCCCAAACTGATCTAAACATGCAAATATCAAACAAGCACAGAAAACATAGGCATTAGAAAATTGCAAATTAAAACCACAAATAAAATATCACCTCTTAAATGAGTAAAATGTTTTTTAAAACTGACAATATAAGTGCTGACAAGGATATGGATCAATTGGAACTCTCATATATTGCTAGTAGGAATGCAAACTGGGACAGCCACTTTTTTGGACAAGGTGACAAACCAGTTTAATGGGAAGAAGTATGATTTTTTCTACAAATGAGGCCGTAACAACTGAACATCCTGTATAGAAATCATAAATCTCAATCTTCACCTTAAATCATATATAACAAATACCTCAGTGTGGATCATGGATCTAAAAAAGAGCTAAAACTAAAATTTCTAGAAGGAAATAGGATAAATCCTACTGGTCTTGGACTGAACAAGGGTATCTTCAGTATGATATAAAAAGAACAAACATCAAAAAACTTGATAAATTGGTCTTCAAAATAATTTTTAAAAAGTGTCTACTCTTTGAAAGACCCTGTTAGTAAAATGAAAAGACAAACCAAAAACTGGGAGAATATTTTGCAAAACACATATCAGATTAAGAATTTCTATTCCAAATACATAAAAACCACTTATAACTCAATACTAGGATTAACAACCCAATTAAAAAAATGGGGAGTAGAATCGAAGAGAGTTCATCAAGGAAAAGACATGGATGTTAAATAAACATAAGCAAAGATGCACAACAGCATTAATAATCTACAAAATACAAATTAATACCCAAATGAAATACCACTCTATTCTTACTAGAATGTCTAAAATTTTAAAAAATCTGACATTTTCAAGTCAGAACTTGACTTGGTAAAGAACTAGGGTGACTTGAAATCTCATTTATTGTAGACCAGAAGAAATGTAGAAGAAATAGGTAGAAATGTAAAATAATAGATTTATTTGAGAAAAGAGTTTAGTAATTTCTCCTAAAGTTAAACATGAAATACTCTACGATCCAGCATTTCACTCTTAGGTGTTTCTGAAGAGAAAACAAAACATATGTCTCTGTAAAGATTTGTGTACAAATATTTATGGCACATTATTTTTCATAGTAGCCAAAAACTGGAAGTAATACAAATGTCCATCAACTTGTGAATGATTAGATAGAACGTAGCATATCCCTAAAATGGAATGACACTTGGCAATAAAAGAATGATATGGTGACATATTCCATGACATGGATGAATCTCTAAACCTTTTGCGAAATGAAAGTCCAGACACCAGAGAATTCATGATTCCATTTATATCAAATTCTAGAAAGTCAAAGTCATGGTGAAAGAGAGCAAATTCCTATTTTCCAGGGGCCATGGGTGGGAGGGAGAGGATTGACTGACTGGTAAGAGCAAGAGGGGACTCGTGGTGAAGGACATTTTCTAAATGTTGATAGTAGTGTCAGTCATGCAACTGCATCCATTTGTCAAAATGCATTGAATCACAACCTAAAATGAACGAATTTGATGGTAAGTAAAATATACCTCAGTGGGTTGATTAAAATATAAATATTAAAAAACCCTCAAGGAAATTATGAATAAAAATAACAATTGTGGTAAACATAGTATAGAAAAAAATTTTACCTGCCTTATTGGGTTTGGGCTTTTATAAGCACTAAATAACATTATGTATTTAAAATTCTCAGAACAATGTCTGGGAAACATTAAGTGCTCAGTGAATGCTGGCAATTAATACTATTAATGTTAAAACTATTAAAAAAGGCAAAACTTCCTTTAGTATATTTCAAAGGACTGAGAAAAACATTGCAAGCTTCAAATACTGTAAATGTTGTTTCCATATATGCATATTTCCGTTTAAGACAGGACTCATGCAGCATTATGCAGCATTCACATCTGAACATAATCTCAGGTCCTAGCTCATCAATCTGGCCTCCTAATGTGAAAACAAGATTTCTGAAATGGAAAGCATGCCACCACCATACTTAGGAACTCTGGAAGATTTGAGAACCTAAAAAAGCCTTACTTTTATTGTAGATTTTGCCAAAAAATAACCATGGGACAAATGGCCTGAATGGTACAAAACTCCTAAAAGACTGTTTACAGATGGAAAAAAAAATTTAAATATGTCAGGATGCTCCTATTTTAGAGTATTTACACTGGCTGTTCCCTATACCTGGCCTGCTTTCCCCTCCAGAATTGGGGAAATATGGGTCATTCCCTCGCCTCCTTCAAGTCTTTATTAAATATCACTCGGTGAGGCGTATCCTGACCATCATATGCAAAACTGTGATTCCTACTCTAGCCAGGCATTCCCCATTCTGTTTTGTTCCATCAACACTTAGCAACTCCTAACACATCAAATAATGTGATTCTTCATTATATTTATTCACTTTCCCCTTTGCTAGAATTAAACCTCCCTCAGAGAAAGGAAATTTGTCATTTGTTTATTTTTTGTTGTTCATTCACCAGTATATCACCAGTCCCTGGCACATTGTAGATACTCAGTAAACATCTGTAGAATTAAAAAAGAAATGAATGAAGAGCCTTCTTAATATTAAACATTGTAGACCAGGAAAGAAGAAAATAAGTCTGCACTTTAAGTAAAGAAGGCACGTATCTCCAGTTCAAGTAGATTTGCTCATATATGCCTGGGAAATGACAGTACTTTACATTATACTTGTTTGTGCAAGATACGAGCCTCTAGTCATATCATTGGACTTGAGAACACCATTTTCTTCCCTGTTTCTCTTTTTAAATGGTTGGTTTAATTTACTCAGGATATAGGAGGGAATGCAGTGACTATTCTTCAAAGCTGACTGAACATAAAAGTAGCACAGTTGCTTGGAGAATAGAAAGGCATCATTTAAACGGGCAGTAATTAAAATATGACCTTTCTCATTCTAGAGAAGGGCATTTTCAATCAGTTGATCGATAGACAACATTTTCCTTGTCATTTTCCAACACCGCTGTTTATATAAAAGTACACATCACACTGAAATACAAGGAGCTAGACTGATTTGAGTCATTACAATCAGCAGTTCAACATACAAAATAAAGACAGCACCTTTCCACACCCATTCACATGCCCCTGCAAAACTGATCACATAATTTTACTGCATTTACTGCCATATCAGGCCCCCTTTTTCCCTGCAAGGTGGAGTTTAAGATCATAGGAGAGCAGAGGGCTGGGATCATTGTCTGGATTTTGTTTAAGGGGTATAACAGACAGGAAATCTACTATGGAGATAACCCCTGCAAGATACCTGTTCCCTTTCTCCCCTAAAGAATCTGGGAGGAGTTGTTTTGAGAACCTGACACAATTTTACCATAGGATTTATGAAAGAAGAAACTTTATGGTTGAATGAGGTAATTAAGCATTTAGACTGATGAGGAAAATGAGACAGTTGCCAAATCCATTCTGTCATTTTATTACTTTCTCTGCCTTCTCTGAGCTCCTAAGAATAAACACATGCATTTGCAAATGTATAGTTAATAAGTGATAGCATTTAATGCTGAGAGGTATTTCACACCAATGATGTTCTTCTGATGACTATCTTATTTCCTAATTATTACACAAAAAGAATAATTTATCATTTAACTTTTTGGCCAACTAGATGAAAAATAAGAGTTACCAAATCCATTCGATCACCCTATTATCACTACCTTCCCCTCTGTGCTTCTGGAAATAAACCAAGACATGTATTTGTAAATATATATTTAATATTCAGGTTGCCTAACCCCAATTAGAAGATAGAAGGCCTTTCCCACTACACAGTCCAAATCAGAACTAAAATTATTATAGCCATATCTTTACATTCATGAGAATTCTCATATTCCTTTTGTCTCCTATTTTTTTATTATGTTATGTTAATCACCATACATCATTAGTTTTTGATGTAGTGTTCCATGATTCATTATTTGCGTATAACACCCAGTACTCCATGCAGAACGTGCCCTCTTTAATACCCATCACCAGGCTAACCCATCCTCCCACCCCCCTCCCCTCTAGAACCCTCAGTTTGTTTTTCAGAGTCCATCGTCTCTCATGGTTCATCTCCCCCTCCAATTTCCCCCCCTTCATTCTTCCCCTCCTGCTATCTTCTTCTTCTTTTTTTTTTTTAACATATACTGTATTATTTGTTTCAGAGGTACAGATCTGTGATTCAACAGTCTTGCACAATTCACAGCGCTCACCATAGCACATACCCTCCCCAGTGTCTATCACCCAGCCACCCCATCCCTCCCATCCCACCCCCCACTCCAGCAACCCTCAGTTTGTTTCCTGAGATTAAGAATTCCTCATATCCGTGAGGTCATATGATACATGTCTTTATCTGATTGACTTATTTCGCTCAGCATAACACTCTCCAGTTCTACCCATGTCGTTGCAAATGGCAAGATTTCATTCCTTTTGATGGCTACATAATATTCCATTGTATATATATACACCACATCTTCTTTATCCATTCATCTGTCGATGGACATCTTGGCTCTTTCCACAGTTTGGCTATGGTGGACATTGCTGCTATAAACATCGGGGTGCACGTACCCCTTCGGATGCCTACATTTGTATCTTTCGGGTAAATACCCAGTAGTGCAATTGCTGGATCATGTGGTAGCTCTATTTTCAACTTTTTGAAGAACCTCCATACTGTTTTCCAGAGTGGCTGCACCAGCTTGCATTCCCACCAACAGTATAGGAGGGTTCCCCTTTCTCTGCATCCTCTCCAACATCTGTCGTTTCCTGACTTGTTAATTTTAGCCATTCTGACTGGTGTGAGGTGGTATCTCATTGAGGTTTTGATTTGGATTTCCCTGATGCCGAGCGATGTTGAGCACTTTTTCATGTGTCTGTTGGCCATTTGGATGTCTTCTTTGGAAAAATGTCTGTTCATGTCTTCTGCCCATTTCTTGATTGGATCCTTTGTTCTTTGGGTGTTGAGTTTGATAAGTTCTTTATAGATTTTGGATACTAGCCCTTTATCTGATATGTCATTTGCAAATATCTTCTGCCCATTCTATCGGTTGTCTTTTGGTTTTGTTGACTGTTTCTTCTGCTGTGCAAAAGGTTTTTATCTTGATAAGGTCCCAATAGTTCATTTTTGCCCTTGCTTCCCTTGCCTTTGGCGATGTTTCTAGGAAGTTGCTGTGGCTGAGGTCGAAGAGGTTGCTGCCTGTGTTCTCCTTTAGGATTTTGATGGGACTCCTGTCTCACATTTAGGTCTTTCAACCATTTTGAGTCTATTTTTGTGTGTGGTGTAAGGAAATGGTACAGTTTCATTCTTCTGCATGTGCTGTCCAATTTTCCCAACACCATTTGTTGAAAAGACTTTTTTCCATTGGATATTCTTTCCTGCTTTGTCGAAGATTAGTTGACCATAGAGTTGAGGGTCCATTTCTGGGCTCTCTATTCTGTTCCATTGATCTCTGTGTCTGTTTTTGTGCCAGTACCATACTGTCTTGATGATGACAGCTCTGTAATAGAGCTTGAAGTCCGGAATTGTGATGCCACCAGCTTTGCTTTTCTGTCTCCTATTTTTTTATGTCCGTTCTTTGTTCAAAGCCTGTTAGACTTTCCTTATGTCTATTTACAAAGTCTAGCAAAGATATGCATAGAAATTGGTATATTACGGTGCTTTCTTAGATACTTCAGTTTTTCACTCTCTTTATTTGATCAGCATAAACCTCATAAGAAGATATACCCTGTCAAGTAGACTTGTATTATAGAAGCCATGAGCACATGATTTCTTTTCAGATAGCTGGCCATATACTCAGTAGATGTGATCATTCTTGAGGCTAAGTTATACTTCTTGGAGACACTAGGTACACTGATGAATTATGTCTTAAAAATACCAGGTGACAGTAGGAGAAGAAAGCTTTTACCTTCTTCCCTTTTGTTTTTTGGCTGGTTTAATAATTAAATTAACATAAAACATATTAATAAGAGAAAAACCAATCCAATTTCATACATATGGGAGCTTATAAAAATATGAAACTCAAAGAGGTGACCAAAGCAGGCAGCTTTTATATATACCTTTTAGACAAGGAAACAATAGATTTGTGAGGAATTGACAAGACAAAGTAGTTTGGGCTTGGAGTAGTAAATTGATGAAGAAGTAACAAGGTTTGTTTATGTAACCTTCTTGGCCTTAAATTCTCTATCTCTGGTAATAGGGACGTATCTCTACCTCCTGGTACAGGAAGGGTACCTTTCACAAGAGAGATTTATTTCCTCCTTTCAGGGGGACAAAGGGCCAGAGTATCCTTGTACCAGCTGCTTCTTAAGTAACTTTAATTCAAAACAATCAATATGCCAAAGTGGCGTATTTTGGGGCAGCCTGCCTTGAACCCCATCATAAGCTAATCCAGTACTGCCCGATAGTGTCAGTGCAAACACATTACATTATGTCTTTGTACCTTTGCCAGAAAAAAAGAAATAAATAATATTTACCACTTTTCCCCCTCAAGGGTATTGCAGGAGTTAATAAGCATGCAGAACTTTCAAAGGCAGATATAGTGCTTAGAGTTCTGTGGAGAAAACACTCGTATATAAATGCAATATATCATTATTGTAATATCTCCTAGAGCCTAATGAAATGAACCCAATGCACTCTACAAACATATTTCTTACTTGGGCTACATCCAACTCACCAAATGCAATTAGTACATGAAACTTTGTCATGACAGTAAACAAAACAGCCCAGAATTCTGTATAATATAGGCCATTTTGGACTCTGTCCAGTTAGATAAGGCTTCATTATAATATAAATCTATAGGGCTGATTTTTAGCACCAGGTTGCAATGTGTTATTTAGGACTGCTGAGGGGTGAGCAGAATTTGCCACCCCCAAATATGCCATTTTGGCATAAGGATGATTTTAGGGTGATTATTTTAAGAAACACCAGACATAGGAAAAGCTCTGAAAATGGAGTAGAACTTACCCTTTTGTAAAAGACATCTACATTTACGAGGGAAATTCCCATTTGTAAGGGTGTCTCCCTCTGTACCAGGCAGAGAAGGATGACTAAATCTCTATTAACTCTTATCAAAGGAGAAGGCAATGATGTAAATCTGTATAACAATCCTACCCTTGTTTGCTGTGTTTGTCCTGATAGCCTCCCATAACTGGCTCTCCCACCCCCAACATCTTCCTTTGTCTTTAGCTGGAGATGGTTTAAGGTGGTGGCTTGGGTCATTTTGGGGAGTTATTCAGTTTTCCTGGGTCTCTCTTATGTGTACAGGAGCCATGCATGCCATTAAACTTGTTTTTCTCCTGGGAGTCTCAGCCAAGAACCTAGAAGGGTAGAGAGGAAATTCTTTTTTTCCTCCCCCACACTCCAAACACAAGGAATTTTGTTTGTGTTTCTATTTTGGTTTCGGTTTTGGCTGTTTTTTTCTAAAACAAATTCAAGTTAAATTTTTGAGGCATTTAACACACATCTTACTAATGACTGGATCCAAGTTTCATAAATGTTCTCTTTCCCATCTAAAAATGTTACCCACTCTGCAATCTTCTTTCTCTCCTTCCTTTTAATTTCAAACTTGTGAAAGAGTAGTCTTCACCTGTCACTTTCACTTCCTTTCCTCATACTTTTGATTTAAAAAGAGAAATACCCAATTTACAGATTCAGTTTTCTGGAAGGTTACAAATAATGTTATGCATTAATCCAGAATTTTCTTACTTATTTGTTTTAGCATTCGCATTCTCCTTCCTATGCCTTGTTTGCATTTTATAGCATTAATTCAGGTATGTGTCTTGATAACATTCTCCTTCTTTATCTTTCATTATACCTTATTCCTTTCCACTTGGTTCTCATTATTTCTCTCTGCCCTTCCTATTTTTTGTTAAATAATGTCATCTTGAGTAATAACTTCCCAGAGGGCCTAAAATTCTACCCTGTCCAAATCAGAGCTAAAATTATATATAGACTATGTCTTTACCTACATCCATGAGGCTTTGTCTCAAATATTCTTTTTATTATGCCAATTCCTTTCCTTGCACTTCATTATATCTTTCCATTTACGAAGTCTAGCTGAGTGCATGGTGTATAGTGAGCATTCAAGAAATGTTTGTTGAATAAATTGACATTTACTTGATTCCCAGGTCTTTATTATTTCCATTTTTCTGTGTTGCTTGTCCCATTTGGTATCTCAAATTCTATATGCCAATATCATGATATACCTGAGCACTCCATCCTAAACCTCTTTTGTGGGTAGCACTTAGATGTTCTTTTTTTCTCCAATTAAGTGGAAGCCTCATAACTGGTCACAGATTCTTCTACTCCAAATGTGTCAATGCGTCAAGCCACTTGCATCTGCTCCTGGCTCTCTGCTGTCCTCTAGTGGCTATATGCTGTATCCCCCTGCCTGGAGTATTCTGAATAAGAAAAAATTAAAAAATATATTTAAAAGTCTAGATAAATATCTAGAATGTTCTGTTCCCACAGACTGAATTAGCTTGGCTGAGCTAAGTAGTAGGAACTGATGTGGCCTATCATGGGAAGACAGATCCAGATCATTATGGGCTTGGAACCCTATTAGTGTTCCTCTCATTGATATTCAAGGCAAGCTGCCCATAGGCGAGAGCCTCCATATGACTCCTTGGTCTTTCAACACCTATGCACTTCTGTGCATTTCAAGATTGCAGTCAGCTAAATCCAAAATATGTCTCCCAAACAAAGTCTCTTTTCAGTGGCTTAGCACATTTATACCTTCTGCTAAAAATGAGGGTAGGGTGCTAAACCTGCAGGGTCCAGGATGATGTTGATAGGAAAGAAAGCTCATGGAGCCAGTACTTATATGGGATTGAGTAGAACCATCTCAAAATCCCTAAACTGCTATACTTATAAAATTCTGATCAATTATAGGACACAGTCTCAATTAAGAGTGACAGAATTTTAAGCTATGTGTCATGGAAATATTAACTCCCTCTCATACCCTTTTGTTCCAGCGCACATATATGCCAAGTAATGGAAGTATGTTAAATTTTGAGGTTTCATTTCTAAATTAAAAAAAAAAAATGGAGACAACAGTCTCAATCCTCTATAGCTCAGTTATTGTGGGACTAACTTTAACTTTACTTGGTTTATAAACTGTGTAATTTTATGCAAACAGAAGGGCTAATCAGATGATCATGGACTACAACACATTTACTTATAAGTATTCAGGCAATTATGTATCTCCTTAAACTTGTAGTCATGAGAAACTTGACACAGTAACAAGTAGTAACATTCTTGGATTCTTTGACTTACTGAGTTGTAAGATCTCTTTATATATTCTGTGTGCAAATCTTAATATATATTTATATATGTTATATAAAGAAAACAAAAATATCAGCTACAGAATGGAAGAAATATACATATACTTATATATTTATATCAGTATTATATTATTTATATATTTACATATAAATATTATAATATAATATTATACCCAATAGCAATAGAAAATGTGAAGTTTGCCTTTTTTGTCTTCCAAAGGCATGTGGCAAGGTACAGAAGATCAGAGATACAGGACTCTATGTCTAGAATATCTCTTTCTGAACTGTATTCTTAGAATAAGAATGTTTATTGGATAGCTGAGAAAAAATATGAAAGCAAAGATATTTCAGTTTGTCCACTATTTGATCACCTGGGAAGAGACAGTCATTCTGAGTGTCATGTGCCAGTATGGAGATGATAATGAAGCAGCTAAAGGATGGATGAGCCTGGGCTGGCATTTCTAAGCTGTCTTGTGCAGTTACATGCCCTGGCATGGACCTAGAAATTACTATATTCTCTGGGAGAGAATGCAAAAAAGTAGCCATATGTCTGGTTACTACTGTGGGGGCAAAGTATCTTGGCCATTAAAGGTTTCTGAGCAGACTACTCTGGGGACCAAATTGGAGTGACAGTCATGGTTCAGGATTCCTTTGGCCTTATTGGAAATGAGTCAGCAGCAAGGGTGAACTTAAAGGGTTATGACTGGGTCAGGAGGATAAAGCTCATTAATATACACTAGTAGGATGCTTGTGTATAGGAACAGACTAACCCCACCTCAAGGAATATCTGAGTCCACACAGCCATTGGAGACTAGCCCAAAGACCACTACGAGACAAGGATAGCCATTAATCCTAATCTCACAGTAAGCCCCATACCATGGGGGCCATAAACTTCCTTTTACTCAAAGGTGCCATCTTAAGAAGGAAGAGCCTGGGATAAACAGCTTCATAGACCTTGCAATTTTAAATCATCTATATATTTTCTCAATACGGATGATTTGAAACCAAAAGAAACTTAAAAATGAAAAATGGATATCATTATCAGAATATCTAAAGTTTCATTTGCTCCTATTTCCAGTGAGTTCTAGAAGTGAAGCAGATATATTCGCTCTCTATATTGAAGTAGATTCTAAATTCTAAACACTGCTATACAGCTAGTAAGTGTCAGAACTAGGATTCAAACCAGGTCTGTTCTATCACTTATGCACTGAAATTATTTGTATAGGGTTGACCCTATACTGACTATCAGTAAAATATTACTGGGTATTATATAGCTTCAGATAGACCACAGATCAAATCTTATCACCAATGACATACCAACTACATGTATTAAACGTCTGCTACAACACTGGAGAGAGAGATATATTTTTGTATACGTATGGAATTCTAGGCCTAACAAATGACTTCATGGTTGAGGGATGTTTTTGTTCAGTAACCAGGTTGTGTCCCATTAAATGGGAAAAACTGAATCATGGGGAGGACCATCATAAACTATCGGTAAGAGCTATATGAAACTTGATGTCTCCTGGAGCAAGTTGGTTTCTGGCTCAAATTCAGTCTCTCTTTTCTTTTAGCATGCCCCAAATGATCCCACAGATCTCCTTTCTGGAGAAATATAGCTATAGGGAGCACATTAGGAAGTAGTAATCTGTGTTAGGTTTCTGATTGACCAAGATGTTCTGGGAAACCACTTAACTTCTCACAGCTGCAAATTCCTTACATGAAAATTTAACACAGATGCTTCTTATAGGTGGTTGGCAATAACTGGTAGAAATCATCTCAAAAATGTTCTGCAAAATCAACGGGAGCTTTAAGCAATATTTTAAATGTGAATAAAGAGGGTGTGTATGTGTGTGTGTGTGTGTGTGTGTGTTGAAACAAAATCCATATTGGACAATGGCAAACTACAATGGGAGGAAATTGGTTTTGGAACATAAAAATCTCTCAATCATCACAGGAAGCAAATTCTAAATCTGTTTCACATGACGTATGTGGCAAAAGTACTCTGGAAATCCCTTAGCTCTCTGGAAGGAAATAGTAATCCTGGGTGTCTTTATTAATTGTACTTTGCGGCAACTCTGGTTCTTTTCCAATTGATGGCAAGGTACATGATCTGCATGGTTGAGACTGTTGACTTGTGAGGGAAACCTGCCACTTGGAAAAGTTGCTGAAGTCAGAAACAATCTTGAACCTGGCACGTGCGCTAATATATAAGAGCAGTCCCAACATGCACACTTCAGTGGGAAGATAAGATCTTAGGCTTTATGATGGGAAAGTGGCCCTTTTGAAAACAGTCTTGGGAGCAAATATTTTTCACTTAATCAGTGTGTCAAGCAAGCAGATGCTAGTGAACTGAGATTTAACATATAAATAACTATTAATTACTTTCGGCAACTTCTACCATCACTAAAAGAGAAGACTCTACTTCAACATCTTACCATAACCTAGTGGCATCAAGCAAGGAATCATCTATTTTAAAAAGTGATGGGGGCATAAAGCCAGTTATTGCCACAATGCGGAAGAATCTACCAAGTAGCTGTTTTTAAAATATCTCGTTACTCCTTTTGTCATCATATATACAAACCTATTTCCCAAACATGTTTAATTCTACATTTCTTTCTTGACAAATTTTATATTATTATTCTGTTTTCAAACAAAATTCTTTTTACCAAAGTATAGCTGACATATAGTATTAGTTTCAAGTATATAACATAGTGACTTGATATTTATATCCATTACAAGATGATCACAAGGGTAAGTCTAGTTATCACTGTCACCATACTTACACTATTATTGACTATATTCCCTATGCTATATATTACCTCTGTGTCTTATTTATTTTATAAGTGGAAGATTGTACCTCTTTATCTCCTTCACCTATTTTGTCTATCCTTCTACCTTCCTCCCTTGTGGCAACCATCAGCTTCCCAACAACACAATTTAAAATGTCATTTCTGGGGATGCCTGGATGGCTCAGTCAGTTAAGCGTTTGCCTTCGGCTCAGGTCATGATCCCAAGGTCCTGGGATGGAGCCCTGCATCAGGCTCCCTGCTCAGCGGGGAGCCTGCTTCTCCCTCTGCCTGCTGCCTCCCCCTGCTTGTGCTCTCTCTCTGTCTCAAATAAATAAAATCTTTAAAAAAAAATGTCATTTCTGTTTTCCTCACTTCAGCTTTCTGTCAAGGTATTTTTCTGTTCTTACCCACATGCTTGGTGGTAATTGGGAGTGTAAAATAAAACAGTTTTTAAAACAACAAGGCTTTCATAAAATATGAATTGGTGGTGGAAGACAAGAATGTGGAAGACAAGAATATATAAGAATCTTATGTTGCTGCTGAATTTCCAAGGAGCTGCAGGGGTCTGAGTGGGTGGGTGTGACATTTTTAAAGTGATTAAATACTGTGAATGTCCTTGTGAGTTTCATACACTAAAATGATATAATTATATAAATGAACATTCTATCATAGGGATATTCTTTTGGTTTGCTGAACTTTTGAAGAAGTGGGCACAGAACTGCAAGTCATTCAGCTTACGTGACATATACAGTTCTGGTTTCTTGAATTACAAAAGTTATTGAGGCAAAAGTGACCCTTGCATTTTCATTTACCTGATGAGTTTTCAAAGCAGTTTGTTTTGTTTCAGTGAAATATATCTGAATATATGCTTCCCCAAGGGTTAGGAATGTCTGCTATATGCAGTGCATGATCTGCCCTTATGTATGTATTCAAGAATATATGACCTCTTTATCTCTCCATTATATCAAGCACAGAACTTATCTCCCATTGGCACTGTTTTTGAAAAACCTTGTCTTAATATTTCCAAACTAGAGTTCATTTTAACGAACTTCTCATACTGCAGAGGGGTATAAAGAACAGAGATGGAGTCCTGGTAGAAAGCGAACCTCATTAAAGCACAGGCTGAATAGGGAGGCTGGAGGCTTTATTATTGTTGTGATTCAATGCAGTTTAAATACGGCAAACTTAAGTGATATTGCAAGTAAGTAAAAAATGGAAAGACAGCCAAGCCCTCCTTTCAATCTTAGACGTCTCACTGGGTATTTGAGTTAATATAAATTTGAGCACTGTGCATACTTAGGTATAGATTCCAGCAGAAAGAGAATTAAAGCAGCTTTCACTTGGACGTAAGTTAGAGGGCTGAAAGGCCCCGATCAACCAACATTCTGGTTTTAATTTTCCCTCAACATTCCTTACCTCCCCAACCTCCTTTTTTAGGTCTTACTAATAACTGTTCTTCATTGATTTTGTTGATACTATGATCTGTTATTGGCTGTGTGCTCATATGTGGTATATATAGATCTCTGCTACCATAGGAAATGTCAAAAAGAGAAAGAATGCTAAAGAGCAGCATTATGGGTGAAAATGGACTCTCACAAATGTGTGTGTGTGTGTGTGTGTGTTTAAGAACATGAGTTGCGAGAGATGGTCAAGGTGTGTGAGGGGGACCAAATGGGACAGGGGCAGAAACAGGGAAACTGAGCAAAGTCGGGATTCCGTGGGGCATGTTCACCAGTGAATGAGCCCATGGATGTGAGAAGACTGGGAAAAGAGAAGGATGTACCTACTCCCTGATAGAAATAAAACAAAGCAAAACAAACATAAAAAGCATGCAGGATGGTGGTGTTAAGCATTATTATTTAATAATTAGGACTCATACCACAATGGAACACTCTTTCCATAGTACACAGTTTGAAAACCTCTTAGTAAACATCTAGACTAAAAAATGAATGAAAACAGGGCATTTGTAAAGGGAGGATTCCATGTAACATAGAAAATGCTGGCATCACAGAACATGAATGCATCATACGTGAGATCTGGTTACCCACTTATTGATGGGAACAAATAGTTCCTGTCGATAATTTATACATACGTGTGTGTATGTCAAAATTATATCTCAATCTATGTAGGCAATTATTCAAATGTGTGTACTTTTAGACTGAATGAATACATATTACTTTAAATATTAAAACTAGAAAACTAATTAGCTCTATTTTTTTTAAAGATTTATTTATTTATTTTAGGGGGGGGTAGGGGCAGAGGGAGAGGGAGAGAGGGAGTCTGAAGCAGACTCCCTGCTGAGAGCTCATGACCTGAGCCAAAACCAAGAGTCAGACGCTCAGCTGACTGGGCCACCCAGGCACTACCTTATTTTTTTCAAAGTTGGCTCCATGCTCAGCGTGGAACCCAACGTGGGGCTTGAACTCACAGCCCTGAAATCAAGACCTGAGCTAAGATCAAGAGTTGGACACTTAACTGACTGTAATTAGCTCTAATTTTAATTGCTATTTTATATCAGAATCTTAGAGCCTAACATATGCAAATATTTTTTTCCCAGATAATATGTATGCCCTAATTTATCATTATTCTTGTATCCATTTCTCTCATGACTGAATAAAAAGGCATCCTCTTGCAAAGTGAGAGGTGGGAGCCAGGCAGTGGATAGATGGAGACTAAAATGAACATTGTGGAGCTGGAATTCATGGTCTTGGCATCACAGGGGGTTAGGCAAGTCACTAACTAGTGATGGAAGTATGTGTCACACAGGAATCTTCTCTGGTTTAGAAATCTGATATATACGGTTGCCAAAACAAAATTATTAATTAGTAGTTACAGGACTGATTTTAGAAACCTAATAAACTATGCAAGAACTTAGAATATAATTTCAGAAGTTTACCAAGAATGCAGTATTGTGTTTAAAGTAATGGCTTTTTGGTATTATGACAAATTGAGTTACCTTGTGGGAATTGATTTAACTCTTTGTGAACTTTCAGGGAAAATAAATGCTGCAAGATAGAGGCCATATTTTGCAAAGATCATCTGGCCAGTTTGTTTGATATGTTGATTAATATGTGGTTGCTTAATATATTGAAAGTCACCTGAGTTTGCATATTTGCCTTTATTGTGGAGTCTTCTAGAATGCATATTAGATCAACTGAATGATGTACTTGGTAAATTCTTACGTGATGCAATTATCTAAAAGTATTCCCCCACATCTCTGTGTTTGGAATTAGCCATGGAAATTAAAATAAAGTGTCTTTCACACAAAATAAATAAAATAAAGATTTTCATAACACTTTCTTATAAACTGAGCAGTTTTCTGAGGAAGAGAGGCTTTAGTTTAGTAAATTAAAGCAGGCGTTAAAAAGATCTGACTGCAAGAGATCTTACAGATCTTTTAGCCTAGCCTCCTCCCTGGTTGATGAGAAGTCACAATCTAGAGATAAACAATGACTTGACAAAAACAGAACTCAGTCTTCTAACTTGCAGAGCAATTTTCTTTTGCATTTAACATGCTACCTGACAATCACAGATATTCCAAGACTTATCCTGAATCCCCACCTCTAGAGTTGAGAGCCATTGGTGGACATATGTGAGACGTGGCATCCCCTTCATCATTTACAACACTTTCTACACTGGGCGAAACACAATAATAGGATTTGAAGTTAGCTAAGAGTATACTGTTTACTTATTGAAAAGTTGAAATTTAATTTGAATTAAGTAGGAACTAGAGAGAGGGCAAAGGCATTCTAAATTAGCATTTGCTTAGCTTAAATAGACAACTCTGAATGCAAGTAATTTAGTTAGTTCAGCTATTTTAAAATATCAATAAATCAGCTAAAAGCTTTACTAGCTATTAGCAGATAAAAGCTACCAAATCCTCAATTAAAAGAGAAAATAAAGGAAGGACTGAAACAATACAGAAATATTATATTCAGTTAGAAAGCAGTTGAAAATAAAGTTCGATAGGCACTTATTAAAATATACACTTTATTATTTTTCTTTAAATTCTCATCTAGAGTTGGTATCCCATTCACCTTTTGGAGTCTAATTTACTGACAACTATGTTGCTGTTCACATAACTTCTTAAGAGGAAAAAAAATATTTCTTACTAACTGGCCAGTATTGTAAGAGGCCAGCGAATTGCCAAGTTCATATGACTTATCAAGGCAACAGCATCATTATGTAAGCAGTAAAAAAAGGAATAATAAAGAATATAGTTTAACAAATGTCTACTATGGGTCAAGAGCATGACATGCATTGTAGTTAAATATCAGGTAAGAATAATTTCTAGGTAATTTTCTCAAGGTTTGTAAGTAATAGGATTCAGACTCGGGCCTTCCTGTCTTTGAAAACCCACGTTCTTGGAATCATGTAAATCTAGAGATGTGTGCAAAGTTTCAGAGAAGTTATTATCAGACCTATAGACATCCAACTGCTATTTCCCATGGTGTTGGGAATTCATTTAAAAAGTTTCATCTGGATTAATTTGGGGCTCTTTTATATTTTTTTAGTCTAAATCCATGCCAGAACAATAAGGCCAAATTTATATAATTTATTTCCATAAACTCTTACATGGCAATTACTGTGTATCAGTAACTCTTTTAAATACTTCAGGAATATTCATTTCTGTAATTCTCATAGCACTCCCATGAGGCAGCATTATTATTATCTTTATTTGACTGAGGAGGAACAAGCAAAGAGAAGCTTAGTGATTTACTGCGTTCACACAGCAGGTAAATGGCAAAGCTGGGTGTTGAACCTAGCCAGTGTGGTTGAAACTCACTGTTATTTATCACTCAAATAGCCGCCTTATGAACTCTGCTGGCAAATTTAAATGGTGAAGCGCAAAGGTCACCAAATATCTATTTTCCTTACCAGCTTTCTCTGGTGGCCGAAATTATCCTTTTGCCACGTGTTTGGCCTAAGATATTGAAAGCGACTGATGGTCACACTTACCTACCATTTGCATCATTTCCCAAATTCATTCTGAAGAACTCTAGTCCCCGAAGATGTGCAGCAAATTAAAATTTTCCTAGTTACGCCAGGGTGAGAAATGCTACCAATATACCCCCCCACTTGAAAATTCACAACGCAAAAGTCCTGCCATAAAGAAAACTTTTTACTTGGTTTAACCTAGAGTTTTCCAAGAGTAGTTGAATATGAAAATATTAAAAATATTTAGAACCCAGAAGGACATGTGGGCAATTCTCATGATGGTAAGAACTCAGGATCAGGGTCAAACAGTGTAGATTCAATCGTGAATATTTAGAGAAAAAAGCCAACAACCTTGTTAAGCCTCAGTTTTCTCATTTATGAGATGGGAATGAAAACAACCCCTCCCTGAGGAGGCTGTTGATGTCATAACACAACTCTGTTACTTGGGGATCTTATGCCACAAGCAGCCTACTACAAATACCAAAAATAGATTATTTTTAATATTTCTAACCCTCCCCCAACATGCATGCCAAAAGGCAATTCCCTCTCATCTTCCAGAAACTTGAACAAGTCCTGACACTTCCTCAGCCTCAGAACTAAAAGAATCCATTTGACTTAGTTGTTGCTGTTGATTTGAGAATTAAAAATCCACCTACATACCATGGAATAGTGCTCGGGTCTGAACTGTAATTGAACATAATTTCTTTGAGGAAATTGTGCCAAACATCAAAAGCTCCAACTTTATTTTTAAATCCCTGTGTTCTCTTCTCAGAAGGCATCAACATTATTCTCCTCAGCACTCTTTTCTGCTCTTCACACCTCTTGTTTAAATTCTAAGCCTACCAGGTCACCTTGAGAACTGTTCACCAGCAGAGATTTTTTTTTCCCAAAGAAATTTATCCCATGGTGACAGAAAATGCCACTATCCTCAAAGCCAAATTCTTTAAACAAAACAAAACAAAGAAATCTTTGTGATTTCTTCTCTTGCTGTGAGTCTGATGGACTTGTCTCCAGACACCAAACTGTTTTTTCTCTTCTTTTCATCTTCTTTTTACCACATTGCACGTGTCACTAAATTCACTACCATGAAAGACGGACAAAAGTCATGCTTTTCCCAAGCGAATTTTCAAGCAGCCACAGAAACTTCAGGCAAAAGAATATTTCCTTGCTTCATCACCTAGCTCTGAATCGTAAATCAAATGTACGCAGTGAGCCAATATACCCCACAACCAAAGCAACTAGAAAATAATGTGATATGGACGGTATGGAGGGGAAGGGAAGCAGTGCTTGATTTATGGTCTTGGATTCGGCACCAGATGATAAGCACACCCTCCTGAATGTTCCCATTCATTGTTTTTCTTTCTGCTTTTCGTTTCTTCCTCTGTCCTTTCCACCAAGTAGAGAGTAGATAGAAGGACTTTCTCAGTGACTGATCATAAATGGGGAGGCTATCAGAGCACTCTAATCCTCTGTCTTTCCTGTCTCATGCATCCCGTATTCCTCACCTCTAGCTCCAGCTCAAACCTCAGCTGAAGCAAATGATATTCACAGGAAATGTTTTATACCTGTACATTTCCAACTGGGTATTATGTGTGTGCTGGGGAGAAGGCAGAGATTCTCTAGCATGTTATATCACCTTGGGTGAATAATTTTACTCTAAGATTTGAGGAGAAATAAGCAATTACTTTTATGTAATAAGCAAGCATGTTCATAATAAAGTAACCTAAAATTCTGGTGGCTCTCTAAGATAAAACTTCTTGATGTTTCATGCTTATAGAGGTCTAGTAAGAGTCAATGCCAGGTATTGTTAAAAGTTCAGACTCTGATGTCAGACAAAACTCCTCCTACTTGGTAGCTGTTTCATCTTGGGCAAGTTGTAGAGTCTCTCCAAGCTTCTTTTATTTCCTACGTGTAAGGTGCAAATAAGTAATACTCACTTCCTGAGAGTTTTGTCAGGATTGAATGAGTTGAAGCCTTGCCTACAAGTAAGCATGTGATAAAATTTGATTAATATTATCATTTTCTCTCAGACTTCTGTTCTTACATGATTTCTCTCCTCCAATCTTTAGGTTGCTTTTATTTATTTAGGTGGAAAAGTTAAAGAAACTCTGTTCATTGGTTGATTCTCTGAAAATGTAGAACCTAGGTGTAAGGTTCAAAAGCCATTGAGAATGTTAACCTCTTCTATTAAACCTGATCATCATTTACAGCTAAGTATTGAATATAAAAGATTGGGAGAATAAAATAAAAGCAGACAAAAGAGGGGCCACCTGGGTGGCTCAGTTGGTTAAGCATCTGCCTTTGGCTCAGGTCATGATCCCGGGGTCCTGGGATTGATCCCTGCGGCGGGCTCCCTGATCAGCCGGGAGTCTGCTTCTCCCTCTCCCTCTGCTGCTCCCCCTGCTTGTGCTCTCTCACTCTCTCTCTCTATCAAGTAAATAAATAAATCTTAAAAAAAAAAAAAGACAAAAGAAACAGGACACTTGGCACTATGATTAGTAAATATAACTTACATATGTGTTGCTAGAGAAACCTTAAATTTGTTAATAAAACTTAACACTCTTTTTTTGCATGAATCGAACTTTTTAAAATTGTATGCAAAGCAAGTATTCACCTATTATATTTTCATTTTAAACTTCCAGCTCCCAAACTACAAAGCTCCAGGTGAAACAAAAACAAGAAAACAAAACCTAGGCCTGTATTGAAACAAAGGTCTCTTTGTTGTACTCATTATGTAACCCTTGGGCAACTTACATGTGTTCTTTCAGTTTCTCCTATGTGAAATGGGCATCGCCCATCTGCCTCACAGAATTATTTTGTGGTTTCAATGCAGTTATAGGTAAAGCGTCTGTACCTATTTATTCAGCAACTATTTGTTGATCACATACACAATAGAAGGTACTGCATAAGGTACTGAGAATAAAGTGATGCACACAATAGATACTCCCCAGCTCTTGGAACTTACTTCTAGTTGGGAGAGGCCTATGAATTGGGAAGTGCAACAGAGGAGACACGCAGGGATCCATGAAATCCTCTCTCAAGGGCTCAACATGGAATGGTGCTCAGAAATCTGCTCTGAGCAAGAGGGATTTGAGTTGGGGCTGACCCCAGGAAGCATGTCACAGTTTGCCTCACCATGTTCAGCAAAGAAGTTAACAAATGAGTGTGTAGATGGTTAAGTGGGAAAAGGAGGTGCCTGGGGAAAAGAGGAGACCCGAGGCCAGTGAAAAAGCACATGTAAAGGAGCATGGAACATGTATTGTGCTCAAAAAATGTAAGTATGATTACAAAGAAGTATTTTCACTGTAACAAAATTTTGGCCCACTCCGGGTCTTAGTATTTGTAAGGAATAGAGGGGCAGACATAAGGATAGCCTTTAGAGTCATTTATTGGGGTAGAGATTCTCAGGAAGGAACAGATGCAGATTTCTGATCTTGCTAAACTATGTACAAAAGTTCCTCAAAATAAGTCCTTTTCCTGGTTTCCACCTGTTCTGCTAGCCCTTGGGGGTAAAGATCCCTAGGGTTAGCAAATGGATCCTGCTAGGCATATCATTTTATGCTATTATGCTTTATAGAATGTACAGAGGCTAACCTGCTATTTCAAGGCAGCTTGTAAAGAAGATTTTCACCAAAATTTTATATATTTAATAATACTAATAATAACAATGCATTTTGTTTATAGCATTAATCTACCTCTAAGTGCTATCTCATATTCATCATCTTAACTATCTTCACAGCTTCTCCTAACTTTTACATGTTTCGTTTTTGGATGAGGCCTGGAACCCTCTGCTTCCTGGCTTTTAAAATCCAATATAAACAAAACACTTTTAAAGAATTAATGGTGGAGAAGCTTTGCACTCCGTTTCTCGCTTTCTCCCTCTCAATTCTCCCTCCCTGTCTCTCTCTCTCCTTTCCCCTCTCTTGCTCTCTCTTTCTCTCTTGTGTGTATGTGTGTGTGTTGATAATGGATGAAGCATTGCCAGACTAGGCTATTACCGACACCATTACAAATGGGAACAACTTACACTAGTAATTAGTTTTCAAATTACTTTGAAATGCTTTATCATGTCTGATGTGCCCAATAAACGTCAAATGTCTCATATCTCATCTGGAGTCAAACAACTAAAGAGCAGTAGATTCGGGACAGGAATCAAGATCACCAAATACCATTGGGAACAACCATGGAAGTATCCAGTCCCTTCTTTTATAAGACAAACAAGCAGAGATACACAGTAACTTGAAGTGGGAAAGTATCTGTGGAGCAGTGTATCTCCTAATGTTCCAGGAGGAAATAATGCTGTAGCTACAGTGGGCGATAGTACACGTGTGTGGTTCTCGTTGTGGCCAAGATGACCATGGGCTAGGATAGGGTAGACGTAAAACTAGAGGACAATCTCCAAGGTGCTTTTTACCACTCAGAAATGTAAATCATGCCTCTTTTAATACTGCTACACGTTAGGTTGTTTCAAAAATCTGAACTAAATGCAATCTCTTGTACCTTGTTAATCTTTTTTTATCTGTTTATAGGCTTATTAGAAATGCCTGGAACTGTTGTTGATGCCTGATAAATTCTTAAACTAAGGGAACCATGAAGTCAAGGTCTATTAAAATACTGCAAGGAAACCCTCGTGCCTAAGAAATTTACATTCCAACATGCTGATCACATTCCTTTTCTTAATGAAGGAACATTTCCACACAAGCATTCCCGTAAGAATAGCACTATAAATTTTTTTTTTTTTTCTGGTGGGCAAGAACTCTTGAAGCTGGTGAAATGTAAAATGCATCAACTGGTATCTGCATATAATAGAGTCCACTCTTTATTATTCTTTCTAATGGAGGATAGAAGAGACAACAGAGGATATTACAAGCATACATATTTTATGCTGAGATAGTTTTGAACTGGTACCGAATTTAAGAGACCTGAATCAAATAAAGAGACCTCAGGGTAAAGGTCTCGTTCATTTGAATATACCTTTATCTGTTTATTTGTTTATTGTCTGTTTTCTCAAACTTGGGACTAAAACAGTTTACTTTTTCACAACACTATAGGAAGCAAATAAAATGAATGATCTCTCTTTCCCCCTCCACCCACTTTCTCTTTTTATGTACTTGTTCACATTTTCTTTACGGCTAAAATATGATTGTTCTAACCTAAAATGCAGCTTTGTCAACAGTTATTGGAGCAAATAAAATATTTGCTTATGTCAGGGCATTATCTTCTACTTAATAATTTAATAATACTTAATACTTTAATTTTATGCTACCTTACAATTGTAAAGCATTTTAGCATGTATGATCTCAGATAAATCCTCACAGCAATATGAGAATAGGATATGCAAGCCTTGTATGTTGTTTCACTTGCAATTTTGAGACTCAGAAAGGACAGGATCATGGACATACTCACCCAGCCAGCAAAATTCAAGTTTTAGTTTACTGCTAGTAAACTAGTTTAGCAGTTTACTGCTCTTTCTACTACTTATGTTTCTTTCATGTTTTTTGCTATCTCTATCATTTGTCTAAATAGTAATATCCAAATCTGTACCTGCCATTCAAGACATTTTCCAGTCAAAACTAAGTGTTTTACCTTTCTCAACGCCCTTTGAACCATCCAATTCACTCAAAGAGGCTTCCTAACCTACAGACATCTCTGCCTCACCTGTGTTCCCTGCACCTGGGAGGTCTTCTTCCAGGTCCCAGGCCCAGCCCCCCATCTCCCCTGGCCTTCCATGCCCAGATGTTACCAGGACCCTACCTGCCACAGAGCCTGAATAAACATGTCTCAGCAACAGATTTCTCTCTTCTCTGTACTTCCATTTTGCACTATGAACTGCTCATTCCTCATTTAGTAGACACTTCCTTTCAGAGTTCTCATTCTGTAATGGCTTATGATGATATTTATTTGTGTATGTGTGTTCAAATATAGATAACATCTTCACCCCAAACATTATACCTTCCTTTGCTGAAAAGAATATGTGTTCTACCATTCTTTTTAAACAGTGATTATTCCATGGTAACTGGTTCTCAACACATATATAAAGCATGAATGCAAATGTCCACAAAACAGGTAAACGAAACTCAAAATCAAGATTTGCTGTAGATAACTTAATTATATTCTGACAAATCAATTGATATTCCTGATTTACTAGCATATTTTATACTAGTAAAGTCAAATACATACAGTTGTTCCAGTTCATAGGTATTTGGGGAAATCCATTTCATAATAGGTGCTTTAAATAGGCATTGAGATATAGAAGTATAGTTATCAAGAATCTTTTTCCATAAAAATGACCCATTAAACATTAAGAGTTGTGGTGGACAAAATAATGCCCCCGCTCCAAAAAAAAGGATGACCTAATATTTCAGTTGCTCCCTAAATGTGTAAAATCAGAGGGAACTTAAAAGACTTAGAGATTTCAAGATTAAATTCAGTATCACTGAAAAAACTCATAACTAAACTGTAATTTGGATTCACTTGGCTTACATTTATCTCATCAGCTTAGTGAAACAAAAGGTAACTCTCTTTGTTACTGATTAAATGTACAACGATTAGGTGCTCACGGACTTAGAGGCAATTATGTTTGGTATTTCCCACTGGTTTCTTTCCCCATAGCTATTATTATTATAGGAGTTCTGTTAGAGCTGATAAGAAAATGCCTAATTAATGATCGGCCTTCCATTTTCCTTGCGTGACTTCATGGTCATCAAATTCGCTCAGGGAATCAACATAGTTATAAAACTCCAAACAAAACAAAGTGTGAAAACACTTGATAGGTCAGGCCCCAGTGACAATTTATCAATTTATAATTGAAGCAAGCTCTCCTCTTTTCTCAAGGGATACATACTCCAATCTGCAATCATTATCTCTGCTAAACATCAGCCCTTCTCAGTTGGGTTAAATAAATTTGGTACATTTAAACAATTCAGCACATAGAAATGGAATCATAGATGTGGATATATTGATATGAGGTGGGTAAATGTACTTAGTAGATTGTTAAATAACAAAAAGCCCATTGCAAAGCAATTTATACAGCAGCAGTTCCTAATCTTTTTCGTTTCAAGGGCACCAGAGATATTTTGTGTATGTGGATTATGTCTTTTCAGTTATTAGAAATTAAAACCAAGACATATTTAATATATTTATTAACTCATTTAAAACAACAATAAAGAAATCTACATTAATAACATATTTTATAGAAATAATTCTATTTTTATAAATTAAATTATAACTTTAATCTATAAAATTTATTAAGTTAACTTAGTAAGAATAGTGGCATTGTTTTGCATTGTGCAACTGTCTTTAATGTCTTGCTTCATAGAGGGTTGCTGGATTCTCTTATTTGCTTCTGCCTTCTGGCCTCAGAAAGTTCACTTTACGTTTGTGAGAGAATGAGAGTGAAGAAGGCAAATAATGTCTTGCTATTGTGATGAAATAGTTTTGATGTCATGAACTCCATGAAAGGGTCTGGGAGACTCCAGAGGTCCCTGGACTATACTTGGAGACTTGTGGGCCGTACGTGTCTGTATATTTGTCTCTGTATCTGTCTATCTATCTGTCCTCTATTTCCTTAGGAAAAGTTTTCAAAGAATTTTCATTCCTTCAAATACTGCTATTACTAGTATCACCATATATACATAGTTAATATTTTGAGTGCTTACAATGTTTCAGGCATTGGGATTAACACTTAAAAGTATCATATTGTTCAGTCTGCATAAAAGCCTCACAAGGAACATATTTTATTACAGGTGAGGAAACCCATTTGACAGGTGATGAAACAGATGAGAATAAGTACCTGGCCATTTAGTAAGTGGCAGAATCCAGGATTTTACTTCAGTATCTCTCTAAAACCCATGTTATATATTATCATTATAAATCTAAGAGAAAATTAGTTAACAGAGCTTTAAAGTGTGTGTGTGTGTGTGCACGTTCCTCTGTACTTTTGAGTCTTTGTCTCTTTGCAAAAATGAGCCCTTTGAGGGCATAAGAAAGTCCCATAATTGATAGTATTACAAATTGTAACCAAGTCAAAATTAGTGTTTTTTTCTTAATAATTTGTTTTTCTTTCCACTGATGTGAAAATATTATTTCCCATTGATACTATGAGTTGAAAAGCCTTATATTTTAAGAACATAAAAATATAAGTATTTCATTTTCTTTTAGAAGAAAGAATTTTTAAACTCTTAGAATGCCAATGAATGTATTTTTTACGATTTATTGTAAATAACTTATTCATGGCTATCTTTCCAATGAGAGTTCTGGCTTATGGAATATCTGTTTATTTCTCATTTCTTTAAGCTTATTTTTCTAGGTAATTGATCAAATCAATAATCAATGTTTCATTTAGAATAAGTTGTTTTAGATTTTTTAGTTCCTCCATATAAACCATCAAATAAAGATGGAAGTGATTAGTTTTGCAATTAACATTAAAAAACAGATTTGACTTAAAATCAGTCCTAAATCTAGGGTCTAAATCAGCAGTTCATGTATACCAAATAAAGGGTATAGATTTCTGATGTATATGTGCATTTCTCTAGGAAATAGACATATAAATTTTATCAGGTTTACAGAGGGATCAGTGAACCAGAAAGGTTAAAAATCATTCCCTTGATAAAAATTCAATGCCTCATGAAAAGAAGTATATCTAAATTACTTTAAGTTGTGTACTTTTACTTAATTTCTGTCATTATCAAGGCAAAAATATTTTCTTCCATTAAAAAATACTTTTCACAAATAATTAAATATATTTATAATAGTTAAACTCTCATATATATACAGAATCATCCATTATAGCAGGTTATCAAAATTTTTAAAAATCCAGTATATATAATAAAAAGAAAATAATCTAAACAGCTAATTTAAAAAAAAAAAACACCAAAAACCTTGAATTGACAGCTAAGAATATAAAGATATTTGAGATAAATTTCTATTTTAATTTGAAATAAGTGATATTTCCCATCATGTATTAAAATTCTGAAACATGACACCTCAAAGAATCAATATTTTACAATTCTTTGGTTTGACCAGGACCCATCATGAATGAAATTATTTTTAAAGATTGTTATAAATCCCCTTACTTTATTGCTGGGAGGAACTATTAGTTTTATGTTGATAAATGTTCTAATATAATCCTCAAAGAAAATCATCTTTCAAGGTGTTTATAGAAACACCTTGTCCTTGAAAAAAGCTCCCTTTTTTCAGATCTGCAAGGTGAAGTTGGGGATAAACCGTTCTTTTTTTATGATCCAGTTCAACCTTTGGGATAACGAGTATAACATTTGCCTATTTTTTAAAGGACTGTTTAAGAAGGAAGAATGTAAAATGTAAAAATCTCCCATTTCAGCCTCATTTTAGCTAATATCTACCACATTTAGTCCCATTAATTACTTTACCTTCACTATTCAATGAGGCAAAGATTCCCAATAATAATTGCCCTTCAGCTCCCTTGCATTCCTTCTCTGCCACCCCCCAACTGATAGTAGCATCAGCACTCAATTATACTCCAAATTATAGTGAAGGGGATGAGGAATACAAGAATATGGCTTGGAGATTTACAAATATATTATCTTCTCCAAAAGAACCTAGAGTTAGACAAAATCCATCCAGGTAACTTTTGCATCCAGGTAGCTTTCCTGTCTCAAGTTACTATTTAGATGTACCGCTCAATCATTCAACTTCAGGACCTATGTCCCAGTCAGAGAAGACAATGACTTCAGTTTGGAAACTCTCACTGAAATTTACCTCAAAAAATAATTCAAGGCTAGTGAGGCTACAGATTCTATAATCTCATTTTGTTGTTTTCAATGACATTTCCCTTGTAAGATTGTTAAAGATGTATAGTGGTAATAACCCAGATTGCTATTATTATTGAATTGCCTTTCATTGTTAAATGTTATAGAAATGGTATTTCATGACTCTTTACACTTAAAGAAAATATATAATTACTGACATTTATGCCTGCATCCAAGTTTCTTCCACACACTAAAGATGGTGTTATAAAAATAAGATACTATCAATTATATTTTTCTTATAATTACATTTTTAAAAAGAATAACGCAATATACATCAGTAGATAATTTAGCCTTTTCAATCCGAAAGACAGCTGTATTAGGGTTTTTGCATACCACCAATAGAACTTGAACTTGTACAATTACTCTCAAGTCCAGGAATGGGGTTGGCATCAAGGACTCCAGGACCTTGAATAGTGCCATCAGTAACCTTTCTCTTTCGGACTCTTGTTTCCCTGTTTGTGTGTTGGCCACTTTCTCTCCTACTTCCAGGATAAGGAATGAAGAGGGTGGGGTGTGCCTGCTGATAGATCCAGGCTTACAAAACTCAATGCTTGCTATCTTGAAAGGAAGAGAGAGCTTCTCTCATCCACATTCCATATATAAAGGACTGTGGTAGTCATTCAAGAGTCCTACAGACTTAGCTGGGAACTTATTGTAGCCAGAGGGATAACATTATAACTGGCAGCCTACCAAACCCACATGGGTTGCAGGAGGCCATGGAGGTCCGGCATAAACAACAGATTCTACTACAAGGGCCTTGTATGGAAACTGTGCCTCGCTCACAGGCAAGCTCTATCTTGTTCAGGCTTTCTTGTAGCTTCTTAGACATCAGCAATAGATTATTTCCCACCCGCTCTTTTTCCTCTAATTGTATAAAGCCAATTGTGTTACATTGAAAAGACTTTTGAAACTGGCTCTCCAGAGAGTCTGTACTTTCATTATAAACTTCTTTCTCCTCCTTTAAGTGCCTTTTCTACATACACTCATAAACAGACAAAAAGCAAAAGCCAAAACAAAACAAAACAAAACACCTTCACAAACCAATACCTACTTCTTTTTCTAAGTTTGTTGTAATTTGTAATGATTGTGTAGGGATTACTCTAAAGAATGTTTGAAAAGATAAAAGTGGAGGATTCCTCAAAATATTCCTTAAGTGATAAGGAAGGGTCGGGGCAGAAATCTGGAAGTCATACTCTCACTTATGTAAAAAACTTTCTGGGGAGGATCAGCAAGCATTCTGTAGGTGGTATAACGGAGACTTTAGTAGTTTTATACTTATTTCCAGGGTTAGCAAAGTAGAGCCTATTCAAGACAAGTATCGACATGACAGATATGTACAATGATATTCCCTGTTTTCCTATCATTAATTAGTAAACACATATATATTATATACACTGTATTTATAATATGAATGTTGCAATTGGGAAAAAAAGCAGTAATACACATACGATTCTCACCATGTACAGATATATGTATTTGTCAGAGTTCTCCAAAGAAACAGAACCAATGGGATGTATAAGGAATTGACTTACCCAATTACAGACGCTGGCAAGTTCCCACATTTGCGGGGTGACTTAGTAACCTGGAGATCCAGAAGAGCTGATGATGTAGTCCTAGTACAAAGGCCAGCAGGCTTGAAACCTAGGAAGAACAAGTACTTCTTTTTGAGTCCAAAAGCAAGAAAAAGTTGATGTTCCAGTTTGAAGCCATCAGAAAGAAAAAAATTCTCTCCTACTTGAAGGAGAACTAGCATTTTTGTTCTATACAGGCCTTCAACTTATTGGATGAGACCCACCCACATTATGGAGGACAATTTGCTTTACTCAGTCTACTGATTTAAATGTTCATCTCATACAAAAATACTCTCACAGAAATACCCGAATAATATTTCACCAAATACCTGGGCACCACATGGCCTAGTTAAATCGACACATAAAACCAACCATCACAATGTACACATCCAAGATCTTTGATTTCCTTTCTGTGAAGTGTGAATGATTTCCCACCTTCAACATTCTCAGTTTTCCAAGTAGAGTTTTCCAGAAAATTTGTAAAAGTAATGCTAAAAAGCATTAGATGTTTTCTGAGAAATAAACCTAGAAAGTTCCAAAGGCTCATCTGTTGTAGATCCGCTGAATTCTGTAAGGCCAGAAGACTCAGGCCTTAAATGGAAAATGGTTGTCCTTGGCTTGCTAACTCATGTCATTTAGCAGAAAGACTTTTTAATATTTAACACAAAGTCTTACAAATACGACTTGTGCTAGCCTACAGCTTTGAGATCCCTTTGCCATTTTACATTTCCGGCAGAGCTCGATTTTTGCTCCTCAAAACCCAATATCCTCTTTCCTCCTCTTGAATGTATAAAGTTCAGGGTCACAAGAGAAACAGAGGACCATGCACAGATTGACAAGTGTAGACCTTCTAAACACAGATGCCTGGTTTCCATCAGGCAACTGGCTACTTCTCATTTACCATATCAGTATGTGTTTCAGGGGCAGAATCTCCCTCAATTCAGCATGTGTGTATGTTGGGGTGGGGTGCTGTGTAACCCATCAACACATCGTATGAAATCTATGGAAAAGAATTCTCGCTTTGGGGTCAGCAGAACTATGGCTAAGTTCTGGCTCTGTCAGTGGAGCTGCTTAGAAAATTAGGCAAAGGACAGCACTCTCATACCTTTTAAAGAGCAAATATTTTCCTGCATCAATCTATCTCTCAAGTGAATTTTAACAAGAAGAAATAAAGGAAGGTTTTTTAATTGTTTCACTTGAAGACATAGATATATCAGAATAATTTCTTTTATTGCAGCCAAAGAGCCTATTATGATTTTGCTTTGGTCTTAAATAATTTATTTCAGGTAATGCTTTGTTGCAACATGGTATAATTTAAAGAATGTTTTTCATTGATATTCAGCAGTTTTGACTCAAAGGTAACATGTGACTTTAACTGGATAATGTTCATTCCTAAATAAAATATACTTTGTTTAATTCATGGTTCTGCTCTACTATAAGGTCACTAGAAAATTTTTCCAAGAGATTTGATTTTTTTTCTTGCTTCTTTCCATCAATAATAAATTTGTATGTAGCATTTTATACTTCAAAATGCTTCATCTATATTAATTCTCACAAATTACAAGCCATCAGAGATGAAGAATTCAAAAGATGTGATTTATAGAAGACAAAAATGTGTGAATCAGGGCACAGATTTATTCTAGAGTCAGAGCTGCCCACTCTAAATATCTGTGAACAGATGTGTCGCTCCCTCCCGCAAACATTACAATGAATGCTGTTATATTCCATATTTTTAATCTAATAATCTAGTGAATGATTTGCCCTCACTTTTTGTTGCTTTGAGCTGAATACACATTATCCTTCAAACTCTATTTCCCAGAACAAATCACTGAATAAAAGGTCAGCCTGGCTTGAGTTATGTGAGCTGCTAATCCATTTGCCACTTCATAGTTATCATGTAATGGAAATTTACTGACTTTTTCAGAAACAAACTCATGGGGAAAGTATAACAAGAAGGGAAGGTTTAAATATTTCTCACAGAAATAAAGATTCAAAATGACCCAGACAAGCTATATCTTTTAGTCGAAATCGAGAAGAGGGATTTGATTACTCAGAAATTTAGGTGAAAATCTGAGTGTTTCTATTGTTGTGAGTTAAGAAACTAAGGTGACCTCCTGATTTGAGCAATAACAGGGAGTGATAAATCAGGTTGAGGCTTCTTTGGATAGACAACTCCTTCAAAAACATGTAGACCTCTGGTTTATTACTTTCTTCTATTACAACCAAAGCCAAAGATGTTTTATCATAATTTGGGGGATTTTTGTCCACTAACGGTCAGCCTTGGTGTAGTGGGCACTGCCTAGTGTTGAGGCTTTCCTTGACATTGAGCAATGTAAAAACACGGGATAGGTGGTGAGGCAGGGATCATCTACACTTTGCTCTAGGCTGAACTCAGCCACAGTTCTTTAATGAGTCCTTACACCTCTTTAAGGTAGAGAATGCTTAACATCGGTGCTTTGCAGCTGGGCTTGCTCTTTCTGGGATCCAGTCTTTTTTCCGCAATGTCTGCTTCCTCCTTGTCTCTGTGGGTACTAGCCAGCTAGGATAGAAATTTGGCATTTTGAACCCTGAATATGTTATAAATGATCAGATTCCCATTCTCAGTCAATTTGGATCACAGATTATATTCAGAAAGGGCTTCTTCCAGAAAAGCAAGATGTCTTCCCTTTCTAATCTCAGAATGGCCAACGTTAATGCATTCATTCTAGCAACAAACTGTTAAGGCTACAGATAGCCAGCACTATACAGAATATTGAAATTTTCCCACTAAATATCTTAATGCTGTAGACTTGTAGCATATGCTCTGCTATTCAAGGAACAATAACCACTGTTTGAGAGAAAAAAAAGAATTAACTTAATAGCAAAGATTGTTGATTTTTAAGCCTAGAATGCTCACTTGATTGTTCCTAACAGCAACCCATTTGATATTTAGGACATGTTACATGTCACTCTTCTCTTTCTTAAGTCTAATTCTGTTATGGGATGTTTTCATTTATAATTTAAAGGAAGATTCCACTCCACTCTTTAATGAAAGGAGGGGCACCTGGGTGGTTCAGTTGGTTGGGTGTCTGCCTTCGGCTCAGGTCATGATCCCAGAGTCCTGGGATCCAGTCCCACATCGGGCTTCTGGCTCATCGGGGAGTTTGCTTCTCCCTCTGCCCCTCTCCCCTGTCATGCTGTTTCTCTCTCTCTCAAATAAATAAATAAAATCTTTTAAAAAATAATAAAATAATGAAAGGAATAATTTTTTTTCATTAACTTGAAAGCTCAAGTGTCAAAGTAATAATTTGGTCAGAGTGCTGAACTTTATTTCTTGTTGATTTCCCTCATGATAATAAAATGGCTGCAGTTCCATGCTTCACACTTATATATGTATCCCACATTGTCTAAAATGGTGGAGAGAGAGAGAGAGAGTCAGCTCCCCAGAATTACCAGAAAAGAAGCTGAGGGTCATTCTGAATGTTACACGCTCATTTCTGAACATAGTGGTATCCCTTAACTTGGGTCACATGCTCCTCCCCTTCAACTTCCCTGGAATGCATGATCTACAGTAGATATTTATGTCAACCCAGAGATGTCCACTTCATTATTGAGACCAAGAGACAGTGCTTTGTATAACAAGGGTCTGTAGACCATGTTCTATGAGGACTAGATGAGTATTAAGGAGGTGGTGAATCTACAGACCGAGTTCATGGCTTCAAAACAATACGGCACAGATATCAGATGAAATTACAATAACAATTAATATAATCTTAGGCTGTGTTCATAAAGTACATATTGGCAAGAGAAAAAGTTCTAGCCTTAGTTTTAATTTAGGCTGGCTAGTCTCAACTTGGAATGCTATTTTTGGTGTGAGTGTCACGATTTATAAGTAACATAATGGGGACTGTGAAGAAGGCAAGTGGATTTTTTAAAATGTCATGTAAGTATGATAACCAGAAAGTCATGTTTTAGCATTTACTAAATGCATACTATTCATGGCCATCCAGTTTCATTTCTGTGTGTGTGAGTGTAGGCTTCAGGCATACACATATCCCATTTTATATATATTTTTATGTTTTATATTTAATTTTTTACTTCTGGAAGTAAATGTACGAAAACTTTCTAACTGCAGAAATTCTAATAATATCCAACTATATTAACCAAGCAAAACTCTTCTTATTCTTTACAATACAGTTTCTGTCCTTAGAGGTGTAATTCATGTACTTACTTTGGTGATTATTTTGTAATAGTTAATAAAATATGAGAATAATTTATTAAAAACTTATACAAATTTTAAACGAACCACTTCTACAAACCATCACCCAGCCTAAATAAATTTTAAAATTTTACAGTATTTTCTTCAGATATAGTTTTAAAAACATAAAACATCCAGATACTCATGAAGTGCACTTTGGCTAGGTTCCCGTGACACTAATCACTCACCTCTCCCCTAAATTAATCCCAAACAGATTTGGGGATGTAACCTTCCCTCAATGATTATTTTGTCAAAACTTTACATGTGTGTTTTAAAATTTGAACACATATTTTTGAGATGTGACATAAACGTAAGTAGCTCTTGGTCCATCGATTTTAGTTATTGAACATACTCAGCTGTGTGACTACATCACACTATATATTCTTTCTCATTCTCAATGAATATTTAGATTGTTTATAATTTTTCACTGTTTCAAACAATTCATTTTATATTGTAATACTGCTCAAAAAGTTAGTGGACCAATTTGGATTCATTCCAGCAGTGAACAAGAGTTACTGTTGACTCACTTACATTACCATGTTTGTTACATATTCGATGGATGTAATTTTAATTAGTTACATATTATGGTGCTTTTCATTAGTGAAGTCGAACATCTTTTCTTGGCCATTTGAATTTTCTCCCTGTGAATTCAAACCTTGGCTTGTTTTCCATATTGGTTGTTTTAAATTATTCTTATTCATTTACAGAAGTTATTTGTATTTGTTGGCAGCTTATCTTTAATAGTTGATATGGATTAAAAATAATTTTACCTGAATAGTGGCTTTTTCTTTCTATTTCTTTAAGAAATCTTTTCTTGTGACTATGTTTCTCATGCTATTGAATTCCAGCTTACCAACCTTTTCCTTGATGGCTATGTCTCTTGCTCGTCTGTGATACAGGCTAGTCTGCAGTGTGTGTGTTTCTCTTTAAACACACTGCTTTCAATGCTTCTGCCTTTTCCCCCTTCTTCTGACAACACCCAAGGTCATAATTACATCCAAAATGTATTTCTTTTTCATATTATTGTTATTTTTTCTGATGCTCCACACATGAAATGGGCTTGCTGAGAATAATTATAACTTTTAGCAACATTAAAACTTCTTGACATTAATATGCAAAAGACAGAGGCCCACCGATGATCTGATTAATATTAATAGTTTCCCTGATATATTCTTTTTTTAAAAAGAATTTATTTATTTATTTGACAGAGAGAGACACAGCCTGAGAGGGAACACAAGCAGGGGGAGTGGGAGAGGGAGAAGCAGGCTTCCCGCTGAGCAGGGAGCCCTATGTGGGACTCGATCCCAGGACCCTGGGATCATGACCTGAGCCGAAGGCAGACGCTTAACGACTGAGCCACCTAGGCACCCTCCCTGATACATTCTTGATTGGCAGAGAAAGAGACTGAAGTTGTTGATTTTGCTTCCTATAGACACATAAAGTCTAAGCTAGTGAAGCTCAGGATTGGCACTTAAGTTTTTTGGCAGTTCATCAGGGCTGAGGAAAGGATCCCCAAGTCAGGGATGCCTGGGTGGCTCAGTTGGTTAAGCAGCTGCCTTCTGCTCAGGTCATGATCCCAGGGTCCTGGGATGGAGCCCCGCATCGGGCTCCCTGCTCAGCGGGAAGCCTGCTTCTCCCTTTCCCTTTGCCTGCCGCTCCCCCTGCTTGTGCTCTTTCTCTCTCTCTGACAAATAAATAAATAAAATCTTAAAAAAAAAAAAAAAGGATCCCTAAATCATATTGACAGGAGAATCTCAAACAGCTAGAAGATTTGGACAAGAGAGGATGATTGAGGAAACTCATGATATTTAGCCTTGAAAGAATAGAAGCCTTGGAGGCCGTGGGGCATGATAGTTATCTTAAAGAAGGAAGAGGACCTTATCTGTAGATCCTTAGAGACTTAGAGGATACATCAGTGGGCAGGATTGGTATCAAGGTAACTTCCAGTATAGTCCAAGAAAAAGCATCACTTCCACAAAACATGAATAAGTATGAGTGATTTCAAAAGCACCACTGGAAATGTTGACTCAAAGACTAGATGACCTTTTCTTTAGGAGGATTGTGGATTTTGGATGGAAGATCATGCTATCTTTTTCCACTTTAGGATTACAGAAAAATAAAAGTTACAATGTTCAACAACTAACGGGACTCCCCGGGGAAGTAAAGAACTCCCCATCTTTGAAGTATGAAAAACAAACTATTGAGAAGTGCAATAGAGAATGGTACTCAAGCTTGTAGAATATTTTGAGAAATATAATAATTATTGTCTTTCAAACTCTGCTTATATAACCCCATTAAACCCCTAAAGAAAATAGTTATTCAGGAATGGGTAGCATGAAATCAAAGAAATACATGAGTACTATTATAAACTATTATAAAACAGTGATGCCTGTACCTGGTTGAACTCAGGTTATATTTCACAGTAAATGTAATACTGTTCTCAGGAATGACTAGGACAGGTGTTAGCCACAGAAATATTCTTACCACCTTGGGTTGGCTTCTTTAGTTCCTCTAGATTCCCCTTAGGATAGCTTTTAGTAGTATGTAAATTTAATCCCTTATACTTTAGTAGTATTAGATTAAATTAGCTAAATTGACATGATGCTTTCTGGCACTTTAAAGGCTGCAGTTCAGAGTAGCTATACTGTTTATTCCCCAAAGAACCAATTTTTTCGTACTCCACTTTTGAAGTAAGTGAATTTAGGTATAACTCAAATGTATAACTTATACCAGAAACAAAAATCTAATTTTTTTCTCACCTCAAGGTGCAGCCCTGTGGCAGCTAGACCAATGATACAGCAGAATGTCTTACTATGATGGAAATGTTCTATGTCTCTGTTATCCTCATGGTAGTCTGTCTCTAATAAGCTCTTGAAACGTAGCTAATGTGACTAAGAAGTGGAATATTTAATAGTATTTAATTTTATTAATTTAAATCTAACTACATATAGCCACATAAGGCTAGTAGTTACCATATTGGACAGTGAAGACCTAAACAGATTTCCCACAGGTCCTTTCAGATAGAACCCGATATCTAAGACTGACCCAGAATTTCAGCATTTCTACTTGAATTTCTCCATGCTTCATATCAACTGGAATATGAAGGTAGAGAAGGGAAGTGAACTTTTGCAAGTTTCCAATATCTTCCATAGCTCAGTGACAAAGTTTTACAGATGATAGCATATGTGTTTGAATATACACACAATATATTAAAACAAATTATCCCTTATATTCTTAAATTTACAGATTAAATATTCCTTATCCCATTTGATTAAAACAAAAAGGTGGGGTGGACATGGCAAGGATTTTTGCCTTTACAACGAATAAGAAAATAAACTCAAAAAGATTTTCTTTCCAGAGATCACATATTTAGTGGTGAGGCAGAACTACCTTCATCTATTTATTCAATCAGAAAATATTGAGACTTTACAGTGTGATTGATAGATACTGTTGAGGCCTTAAGTATACAGAATCTAGTGACAAATTTACTATTTACATAACTAGATGTATTCAATTTTGCCCAATTATTAGTTGGGTAATTTACTGAATCAATTCTTGGTATGGTCTCTGAACATTTCTTCAAATGAATGTTACTACCCTATGAATGAGACAAGCATTATCCTCTTCTGAAGAAAATGGAACAAGTGAATACATTTTAATGAGAGAATTAGAATTGTTTGAGTGTTTCTATCATTCTATCAGGTGCAGGAAGTATAAGGATAAATGACAGAGAACTCCTCTGTAATCCTTAAGATTCTTAAAGGCAAGGACCTTGAAGTTTTCATTACTTTATCAGAATATCTGAAAAACAGTGGGGATTTAATAAATATGTTAAATGAACACATAGTTTTTTACTTCAAAAGAGGTATAGTCTAGTGTGGAAGACATACGTTTAAACCATAATAATACGCAATGAGAAAGGCACACACAGTCTAGCAGGACCTAGCCTCTGAAACTTTATGTATGCATTAGGGGTTGGTCTCAGAAAATCTCAGCAGTAGATACAATTTCTTCAACCATAATTTTTTTTTTTTTTACTTAACTATGCCATTTCTACCTCTTAATCCTTTTTTATTCATTCTTTGATATGGTAAGGGCTTTATGTTATCCCAGTGTCTCATTGGGCAGCTGTTCACAAACTGCCTCTCTAATATGTCAAAGTGGATGTTCTTGACCCACCTTCTTCAGTTCAAAGGAAATCTATCTACTGTAACAATAAACCTTAAAATAGTAATGCATTAATCCTCTCAGAGATACTTACAGTAGGTTCGTTTGGTCATCAAGACTTTTGTTGATCCAAAAGAATGTATTATGGATATTTTGACAGTTTTGATGGGAAACATTTGAGGGCTCTCCCGGTGATCCTCAGATTTCAGGAATAGATAATTGATTATCTTACTTTGACTGAGGCCAGCTCTGAGGAGGGACTGTGACAACCTGTTTTCTTTGAGCTCTAATTCATGACATAAGGCTATTAATTATTTTTTGTACTTCAATTTCTCACTCTAAAATGAGAATCTTATCTAAATTTAGCTTCTCAGGGCATAGTGCAGATTAATTAGATAACATACAGTGAACTATTCCTTCAGAAGTCTATTGTTAGTAAAGGTCTATATGGGAAATCCTCACTATTCTACTGCCAAATATTAAATGCATAAATAGATAATTTTAATCTTTCTCTGTTAAGACCTTGAAGATTTATCTCTGATGGCTCTACTCAAGGACTTAATCAAACAATAGATGCTAATCTCTTCTTGTTAAATTGTCATAGTCTTTAATTGAGAATTTATTTTCATCTACTCATAGGCACATTATAATTTTATACTTGAGTATCTCCAACATTTATTCCCAAAGAAAGCAGTTTTCTTTAGTATCTAAATTCTCTGGTGGGTGTGTGGATATTGTCTTTAACTTAGTCAAAGTATTCTCTAAGTTTAACACTGAACTCATTTTCTAACGACTTTTTTTTGTAGCTTGTTCAATCTGTTTGGAAAGCCCTGTTTCTTATAGAAAACACCAGAAGTATTTCTCTCAATATCTACCTCAAAGTACCTTCATTTTATGAAACACAGTTATTACTAAGATCTTATTTTTAATTTTATTTACCTTGTGATTTGCCTATTAATACATAAACTACTACATGCATTCATTCACATACTTATTCTACACGCTGGCATAATTTATTTTAATGAGCTTAAATAAAATTATATGTGATGAAGAGAAGTTTCTCTTCTACACCCCACCTCCTTCTTCCTTCCTTTCTTACATCCTTCTCCTTCTCCCTTTCTTTCTCCCTTCTCTCTCTCTCCCCCCTTTTCACAACTTCACACAAGGACATTTCTTGATTCAGAAAACAGACAATTCTGTTATTTCCAGCTTTCAGATTGCTCCTCAGTTCCCAGGTCACAACTGGCTTCTGTACTACTCCCCAACTCTGCAGTGTGATCGTGAAGCCCATGACCATAGTCTCTCAGGCCATCTTTTTTAAAGTGACAAACCCCAGACCTTTAAAAAAGCTAAGGAACACAGAGCTAAGGTCTCATCTATATTTTAGCAAGCAGAAAACAAGCCAGTCCCTCTCCTATGGAGAAAGAGCAGTTGCACGATAGTTATGCTCTGGTCACCTTAACCTACTTAATTGCCATCTAGACAAACTGCTCAGTGTCAGGGATAGTCCTTCTTGTGCAGTTTGGTACATTCAGAAGGATGTGCAAGGATGTTCCTTAGGGCTCAAAATGGATTCAGTCTCACTGGAAACTGTGATACAAAGGGGATTATATTATTTAGTTATGAGCATACAAATTATAAGAAACAGATTTGAACCCAGGACTATTTAATTCCATAGTTTCCGTGATATACTGATGGGTCTTCAATCCTAGACCTACTGTATCAAAAGCTCCAGGAGACAGGGTCTGACTATTGGATATTTTTCATTATTTTAAACATTAAAAACTCTTTATTTGGGAGGAATCTCCCACTAAATAAATTTTGGTGGGATATAAGGTCTAAGGGGGATGCATATTCCCAGTTCAGCTTCCCCCCCCCCAATAATTGGAAGCAGATAAATTGCCTAGGCATTGCTAATCAAATTTATGCCTGTAACACTGAAACCAGAAAAAGGATGCAAAAACTAGAGAAGAATTAAAAAGTTGTCATTGCAGTGTTGGTAATATTTCAAATCTAGCAATAATGATATAATTAAAAGTCCAGGGGCGGTAGGTGCTCAGGTGTGTACATAATGTACATAAATGAGCTACTTAATATTCTTTCAATACATAGTATTTCTGCTTAAGCCATAATTGGGTTTTGTTGGTTACAACCAAGACCAAGCCTGAATCATAATACGCTAGATTTGGATACACACTATAGATCCTGTGGCAGTATTTTCCTGAAACAAACAAAAAGATAAGGCTATGGAATCTAAGAAATGTCTTCTTATGTTTAATTTATTTGTGTAACAAAGCTTTCCAAAGATGAAAATGTTAATCACATGTAGTCATACATTTGGCTAATGTTATTAGAAAGAGTAAAATAAGTATTATTCTAGACAATTAAGCCCATGTGATTTCTATGTTCTTAGCATGGAAACATGTGGCAGAATGGTCAAAGACAGCATTATGATATTAAAATAATACTTTAAAGGATAAGTAGAATTGGCTAGGATGGGAAGACTGTATAATTCCTTCCAGATTTATCAGCAAAACCCCACATATGAGTAGGACTATACCGGCTACAGTGAAGAAATCTCAATGCTCATTTCAAATGTATCTATATCTATCTATCCATCCATCCATCTATCAAGAGAATAGGAGTTAGTTTGAATACATTTAACAATGATAAAAGAATTACCTGAATAAGAAGTAATACAAGAGAATGTGATTTTATTTTAAGCAAGTATAAAAAATAAGTACTGCCCCTGCAAATTATTTAACTTGATAGGTTTTACATGAAGGAAAGACGTTTTTGTTGCAAACACAATTTTAATAAATCCTTCTTGGAATTTTTTGCAGAGCCTGTGGCATCACTGAATGATGGTCTGGTTTTTTGGAAATAGCTCTAATTATTCAGATTTGGAGAATCTGGGGAGGAGGAGTTCCCAGGTATGTACTTGTCTTTAAGATCCAAAATGTAGAATATTCATAATGTAATAAGATGCATTTTTTGTGTCTTTAAAAAGGATTCACAAGGCAGAGGTGCCTGGGTGGCTCAGCGGGTTAAGTGTTGGACTCTTGGTTTCGGTTCAGGTCATTATTTTCAGTCATGGGATCGAGCCCCGTGTCAGGCTCCCGGCTCAGTGTGGAGTCTGCCTCAGAATCCTTCTCCCTCACCTTCCCCCTTTCCCCTCCCCTCTAATTCTCTCTTTCTCTCTCTCAAAAAAAAAAAAAAGATTCACAAGGCAAATCTCAAAAATTCATCACAAAATGTTTCTTAGTAATGGCTATATCCCTAGGTTAGATAGAAAGGTAGAGAGAGACAGAGATCTATAGCTTGTGCAAGAGTCTTCCTTGAAATGCACTAAGTGTTTAGACATTGGATGCATGAATTTTGCTACATAAGTTTTGAAAAACAACCCAGGATCACTATTTCAGGTTGGCAGGTTATAGTAACTAAATATATACAGAAAAATCCTACAATCCTTTGTGACATTTGTACCTAATTTTTTTTGTTAATTGAACAAGTCAATTCGAGACAGAACTTATAAAATGATAAAAACTTAATTTAAACATAAAACATACGGATTGTTCTTTTCTTTGACTGTAGATATACTGAATGAGTCCTTCCCCAGACTTTTATATTTGGCTCATTCACACCAAATTCAACATAATTTCTTATTTATTTATTTATTTATTTGAGAGGGGGGAGAGAGAGAGAGGAGCAGAGGGAGAGGGAGAGAGAGAATCTTAATCAGGCTCCATACTTAGCACAGAGCTTGACCCAAGGCTCGATCTCACAACCCTGAGCTCATGACCTGAGCCAAAATCAAGAGTCGGACGCTTCACTGACTGAGCCACCGAGGCACCCCCACATCATTTCTTTTTAAATCAACTTTTCAAATGTTGTATTAGGGCTCTCCAGAGAAACAGAACCAATAGGAGATAGATAGATACAGATAGAAATATAGATCTGGATCATAGATTTGGACATAGACATATATATACAAATATGTATGCATACATACACATATATTTTATTATAGGCATGGATTCATGCAATTATGGAGGCTGAGAAGTCTCACAATCTGCCATCTGCAAACTAGAGCACCAGGAAAGCTGGTAGCGTGGTTTAGTCCCACTCCAAAGGCCCTAGAACCAGGAGCGCTGATGTGTGAGGGGAGGGGAAGGTGGATGTCCCAAGTCAAGCAACGAGAGCAAATTCGTCTTTTCTCTGCCTTTTTGTTCTATTCCATCCTCAACTAATGGACTGATGCCCATCCACATTGGTGACAGCAATCATCGTTACTCCATCTATGATTCAAATGCTGATCTTTTCTAGAGACATCCTCACAGACACAGCCAGAAATAATGTTTTATCAGGTATCTGGGCATCCCTTACCCCAGCCAAGTTGACATATAAAATTAACCATCACAAGTGTTAACAAAAACATATAACTTGTTTACATGGAAACAACAATTCCATTTTCTTCCACACTCACATTTTATTGGTTTGTATAATGTTTCATTGAATGAGTGAGTAAAGGACCAGGTAAAAATAGAATAAATATAGGTTTAAGGATAAATACACCTGACTATTAGAAAGCCTTGAGCTAAACTGCTGGGAATGGTAAAATAGGGTGTCCTTACCTTTCCAGTTACAAAGGATACAGTGTGTTATGAATAGCTAGCTGCCAATGTCATTTATAGATGAAATAGTTCATCTACTGAGTGAGAAAAATGGAGGTTACTTAATAGAGATTCTCCTGTATCAAAATAGCCAGTTAGAATAATGCCATACCAACAGGTAGAACAACTTCTAATTTGAGTAGCATCTATACTAATAAAATATTAAAGAGGATGTTGCATTTTCTCCTGGTTTTGAAAGTTACTTATAATAAATTGGGCAAACTAACTTCTGTCATTGACTGATGATTCTTCAGACCAAATATTAAAAGTTATTTATCACTAGTGTCTTTATGCTTCAGTTTCCTCATCTGTGAACTGGAATTAATGGTAATCCTTCCTTCATAGGCTGCTGGGAGGATTAAATGAGCTAATATGTATAATACCTAGAGCATTGCCGGTTACCTAAGAGTGCAACGCACAGCCTGTGTGCTGAATGTAGCATCCTTAAAATGTGCTATTACTCTGTTTTATGCAGATTAAAAACTAGAATTAAAGACCTTAAGTGACTTGCTTACCGTCAAGTAGCTGGTAAGTAGGAGACTCTATTGCCATTTATAAACATAATGCTCTATTATTCTGCCTTTGGGGACGGTGATGCCATGGACAAGGTCATCACAATATTGCACTGGCTACCTTTTATCTGATAGCTTTAAAGCACATTCTGATGTCCAGACTCATGTCAAGTTTCTGCCCAACCCCTCCTCAAAGAAAGGCTAGGACTGCCTACCTTGCCACTCATGCACAGCATACCAAGTCTACAGAAGAACGGAGAAAAAATTTTTAGAGCATAAATAAACATATTAGATTGCAGGTACATTCACTATGAAAAATGAAAACCACTGTGGGGAGTATTTAATACTGTAGTTAGACATACTAGAGTCTATTTATATGGAGTTGAAAAGCATTTTGCAAGTTAACCGATTCAGGTACAGTTTTAGAATTCAAAGAAGAGAACATTTTCTTAGTGTTTATGTTACTTCACCTGTTTAGATAATGCTACCTTTACAAACTACTATTGTCCTTTTAGGATATTGTTATGACTGTTTTTGGAATTCTTTGAAATAGATACTAAGAAGTTCCTCTCCCTAATCCCAAGTGGTTTAATGCTTCATTTTTCAAAGTCTCTCTTACATTTTTTGCAAACTTTAGACCTCTACACTTTTCTTTTTCTTTATTTACCTAAAGTAGAACCTCAAATTCATTTCCTTCTTTTTCCATTAATGTGCACAATTTTTAAATATAAATCACCAACACTTCAATTACATAATCTCTCATTAAATAAAGCATTGTCTTATCTTATAAATTCTGTCTACCAGTGTAGGATTCTTACCCCCACGAATGGCCTCTATGTATCCCAATACTCAATTTACCCTTTGTTCACATGATGCCATAGTAATTTTAAAGAATTTATTTTCCTACTTCTTTAGGTGCCTTTTCATAATTTCCTATGTATTTGCTCATAATAAAAGTCAAATCAGTCAGTGAGTTTCTAATTATTTCTCTTCTGGGTTTCCCCTCCTGAACAGATCCTAAGGAACAGTGAACGGTTTTCAGTCAAGCAGCAGAAACAAGAAAGAGGCAGAACAAATTCTTGGTTTATCCAATTACTGGATGATTCTGGAGACTAGGCCACACCAATGCATTCACAAGATCACTATGGAGATGCATGAAAGGAAATGGTATCAAAAGAACACTGCCATATCTTGTACAAGGGAATGAAAACTTCACAGGGTGATACTTGCAAATAAGCTAGGGAATCTAGGAAGATGACTTGAGACCTATTTCTCATTCACTGAGACTGCTAAAGTAAGCCTCTGGCAAGTCAGACTTGATTACAGAAGGAATCCCTGAACACATGAACATTTCCCTAGGTGATTAGAATTTCCTGAGAGAGGTAATATCTTAGGTCACAGGTCCCATTTATGGCCTCTCCAAAGACAAGCTGTCTTCCAGATTCCCCTAACCAGTCCCACTCTCTGCCCTTTCAGGTTTGGGGGCTGCCAGTCCTGGCAAAGGCACTATCCCCTGTGACTTCCTCACATCATGTCCAAATTTTTATAAATATGCCCTTCTCTAAACTCTTCCGCAAATGATCCAATTCAAATGTGCTATTCCTGCTGAGACCTTGACTAATAAGGCTGGTTTTAGAATAAGACTCATCTAGAATTCCGGCTACAGGATGCACTACCTGGTAACCTTGAACAAGTGACTTAGTCTCTTGAGGTCAAATGTCTCATCTAAAAATTAAAATAGTCAAAGTCTCCTCACTATGACAGATGAAAATTCAATGAGATTCCACAGGTAAAATGTTTGATGCATCATAAGTACTCATTTCTAGAGCCCTCAGTTTGTTTCTCAGAGTCCATAGTTTCTCATGGTTCGTCTCCCCCTCCGATTTCCGGGGGTGAGGGGATGGGTTAGCCTGGTGATGGGTATTAAGGAGGGCACGTTCTGCATGGAGCACTGGGTGTTATGCACAAACAATGAATCACGGAACACTACATCAGAAACTAATGATGTAATGCATGGTGATTAACATAATATAATAAAAAAAAATAAGTACTCATTTCATCTCATTTCTTGCCTCTCTTTCCCAACCAGGTACGTGATTGGTTGGTTATGCCTGCCATGAAGAATTGATAGATCAGGGAAGATTTTGTCAAGGGAAGGAAAGTTTCAAGGAATTTTTTTTTACCCCACTACAATTATGAATATTGTAAACTAATAACTGATTTTTAACTCTAAACCAATCATTTTATTATCTTTATACTCAATCTTCAGGTCTAAGATTATGTTTTTTTGTGTCCATGTGTATATACATGTGTCTGCAACAGAAAAAGAATATTAACATGTATGTATATATTTGAGTGTATGTGTTAGATGTTTACATTACAGAAAGAAAGCAGCATTTTGTAACCATTCAAACAAAAAGAAAAAAAATGGAATAAAAAGCAATAGTTTCTCTTTATTCCAAAGCATTCCATGGTGAGGGGAGCTAAGACAGCAGTGTAGTAGGAGGACCCTAGGCTCCTCTAGTCTCTCGAACACAATTAGATAACTATCAAAACATTCTAAACACCCCAGAAATCAACCAAAGATTCCCCTTTCCACTACATAGGTCACTACTGTTAAACTGTGTTGCATGTGCACATACCCACACTCAAATTCACAAAAATGAAGCCCTGTATTTTTTTTTTGTTTTATTGTGGAGGAGTATATGAATGAGATCTTACCATATAAATTATTGTGTGTTGACATTTTTTCACTGGATAATTATTTTTTCTTCATCTTTTTAGAACATAAACACATGTTATTTATTTCTAATTGTTAAAACAGTCCATAAAATTGATGCACTGTAATTAATATTTATTTATTTCTCTATATATGCATTTCCCCCAGTTTTTCTTTCTTTTTTTTTTTTAAGATTTTATTTATTTTTTGACAGAGAGAGACACAGCAAGAGAGGGAACACATGCAGGGGGAGTGGGAGAGGGAGAGAGAGAAGCAGGCTTCCCGCTGAGCAGGGAGCCCAATGCAGGGCTCGATCCCAGGACGCTGGGATCATGACCTGAGCCGAAGGCAGACGCTTAACGACTGAGCTACCCAGGCGCCCCTCCCCAGTTTTTCACTGATAGAGTACTTAATAATAACTTTGTGCAAATGTGTAGTTTCCACAGGTACATTACTAGAAGTAGAATTCTTGGGTAAAAGGATATGAGTAGTTTAATTTTTGATTGACACTTCCAGATTGTCTTCTTAAAGTTCTCTCAAATTGTACTTTCAATATTAGTGTAGGAATATGTTAATGTTCCCATACTTGTTTTGAATCATAAATATAATCAGTATTTAAATTTGTGTCCATTTGAGTGAACAATGTATCCTTTTTTATTTTAAATTGCATTTGATTATGTCAATATATTCATATACTAATTGTCTTTATTCTTCTATAAAATGAATATTCATCTCCTCTGCCTCTTTGTTGGCCCAGTTTTCATATTTGTATTAATTTACAGGAGACCTTTACATGTTATGAGTAAATCTTTTTTCAAAAATTTCCAACCCTTGCTTGTTTTTTGACTCTGTTTATAATGGGTTTTTTTGTGTGTGTGCTGATGTTTTAAATTCTCATACATACAGATTTGTTGACTTTTTTTTAGATTTCTGGATCACATATTTTGTTTGATAAATCATTCCTTGAACATAAGTTGGTTTTTTTTCCTCCTACATTAATCTACTTTGAAACTCTACAGTAATTTTCTAAACACAATTCTGTAGCCCGTATCATTTATCCTTACGTTTAGTGAAAGAGAGATATAGTGAAAAATGCAACAGATCAGGAGTCTCTGTGTTGATACATAAGAGGTCTTAGAAAATATTTCTGGGGGCGCCTGGGTGGCTCAGATGGTTAAGCATCTGCCTTCGGCTCAGGTCATGATCCCAGGGTCCTGGGATTGAGTCCTGCATCAGGCTCCCTGCTCGGAAGGGGGCCTGCTTCTTCCTCTCCCTGTGCTGCTCCCCTGCTTGTGCTCTTTCACTCTCTCTGTCAAATAAATAAATAAAATCTTAAAAAAAAAAAAAGAAAATATTTCTGGAATAAATGGGATTTGATAGGCTCTGTCGCAAACAACCAGGAGTTTGTTATTAAGCTTTAACTGGTGTGACTTTGATAAATCATTCTATTTCTGTGTTTTTCATTTTTAAATGAAATAATTATTCATATCATGATTTTAAAACACATGATTTTGGAATAAAACTGTTCAAAAAACAATATTTCATAAATCCTTGGTATGGAAAAAAGTAAATAATAAAGTTACTTGGTTGAAGAAAATGATTGTGGGTGGGTAGCAAGTAGAAAACATCCGAGATCTCACCTCCGTTCCCTTTTCCACCCAGCAACAGTCTTTAAGGCTTCTTTGGAGAAACCTCAAAGTTCCTCAAAGCCTATTTTGAAAAGACCTGTTGTTGGGGCATGAGTGGCTCAGTTGGTTAAGCATCTACCTTTGGCTCATCTTGGGATTGAGCCCCTCATCAGATCCCTGCTCAGTGGGGAGTCTGCTTTTCCCTATCCCTCTGCCCCACCCCCACCCCGCTTGTGCTCTCTCTCTCTCAAGTGAAGAAATAAAAATCTTAAAAAAAATAAAAAAGACCTCTTGTAAATTGATGATTTCTAAAATCAATGCCAAGGGTGATCTAGAAGTGTTTGGGAATAAAATATTAGAACTTCCATTTATACAGAACATCATTAATGAGATTTCGGTCCTTTTGCATGTTTTATAATGCACACAAAATATTAGTGTAGTATACAGGTATATAATATAAATAAATATATATATATATTGGAGTCTGTATCTTTTTAGTCAATTCTAGCTCTAAAGCTACAAGATTCTAGGTATTTGAATACTATATCCCCATTTCTGCATTAAGTACTATGAAATGAACAAATAGAATATCTAACATATATTGCTTTGCAGGGAAGGAGCCCATATGCAATTTGGAAGATAATTTTTGCCTAGCTGAAAACAATTAGAGACCCCAGGTATGTAAGTTCACAGAATGGTACAGACCATAATTGCCCAGGGTATATAAATCACAGAGTATGTAAGTGTTTAGGGTTCATCAACAGGTGGAGACTAGTGCAGGCCAAAATGGTGTGGGATATTTAAAGAGAATTTGGTACTTGATATGAGTCTCAAAAGATCAAGAATATGCAAGAAGCAAGAAAAAGAGTAAGAAGGGTACAGGAACTCTCAGAAGTAGAGGCAGGGAGGCAGCAATATACTTGAAAACGATACAAGACAGGAATTGAATGTGTAACATTATTTATTTTCAGGATAAGAATAGATATACCAAAGAACAGAGTATAAAGCCAGTGACTCAGCTTCACTTCTTTAAAATCCCTTCACTTAAAAAAAATTCATTTTGGGGGCACCTGAGTGGCTCAGTTGTTGGGTGTCTGCCTTCGGCTCAGGTCATGATCCCAGAGTTCTGGGATCGAGCCCCACATCGGGCTCCCTGCTCAGCCAGAAGCCTGCTTCTCTCCCTGCTTGTGTTCCCTCTGTCGCTATGTCTCTCTCTGTCAAATAAATAAAATCTTAAAAAAAAAAAAAAGAAAAGAAAAAAATTCATTTTGTCTTAGTTGCATGGAAGGAGATATACACTTTCCTTGAATTCATGTGTCATTTATCTCCTAAGTAAGATATTTAAGGACATGGTCTGTAATCAGTATCACTTTTTCCTGAAGGTGTTGACTTACAGGATATGAATCGAGGAACCAGATTAGAGAAGAAAGGTCAGTTAGATCGTAACAAGATGCAGAGTAAGTGTGTCTAATTTGGATTGGGAAGACAAAATGAGCTTTTACTTGAGCTTTTACTCAAGATTTGAATTAAGAGGGCACCTGGGTGGCTCAGATGGTTAAGCGTCTGCCTTCGGTTCAGGTCATGACCCCAGGGTCCTGGGATCGAGCCCTGCATCCGGCTCCTGGCTCAGTGGGGAGTCTGCTTCTCCCTCTCCCTCTGCCTCTCCCCCTGCTCATGCTCTCTCTCTCTCTCTGTATCTCTGTGTCTCAAATGAATAAATAAAATCTTTTTTTTAAAAAAAAGATTTGAATTAAGAATAGAGCTAAATTTCATACACCATAGTTTTGATTATCTGGGGGTAAATTTGATAAAGGTTTTTAAAGTTGATGAAGGTGGGGGTTATATATAGGAAATAAATATTTTTTATTCTACAACTGTCTTATGATTTTTCAGGATTTAATTTATTAAATGCAGAACTACCTGTTGGATCTTGTAGAAGAAAAGTGAGATACCATAGGGTGATTATGTATAAGTCTCCTTGCTAATATTCCCTGAAGTTGTTCTCAGGTTCTATCAACTACACAAAGTCTTTCTTAGCAATTCCCAACAATAAAATGTTTGCCATTTCCCTGACTATAGCATTTAATTGTTATCTTCATGGGTCTCCAATTTTAAAACATGTGAGTAGTTCCATGGTGAACTTCATCTCAAGAGGAGCAGAAAGTGGGTCATAACGGCATTGCAGTGTGCTGCTTCTCGGCTACCCTCTCATTAAAGAGTTTCATCTCCATTTATGGAACTCATTTGACACTTGTTAAATGGACCTTAGGCAAATAATGCTGATGCCTAAACCCTTGGGTATCCTGGGTTAAAACAACTCTGGCTTTCCTATTCCAAGATATTGAAGCTTCCTAAAAATGCCAACTAAGAGTTAAACAACTTACATGATAATTTCTGAAAACTGCAACTCAAAATTACTATAAAAATACTAGTAGCTTGAGAAAGAGGCAGCAAGAGATAATCTAATAATAAAATATGGACTTGTCCTAAACAAAATATACAAAACCTAAACGTTCTCATCAGAAAATACAAGGCAACTATCCCAGACAAACAAAAACTAAAGGACTTTGTAACCGATAAACCAGCACTGCAAGAAATATTAAAGGGGACTCTTTGAGTGGAAAGGAAAGGCCAAAAGTGACAAAAGCAAGAAAGGATCAGAGAAAACTTCCAGAAACAACAACAAAACAAGTAACAAAATGCAATAAATACATATCTATCAATAATTACTCCTAATGTAAATGGAATAAATGCTCTAATCAAAAGACATAGGGTATCAGAATGGATAAAAAAACAAGACCTATCTACATGCTGCCTACAAGAGATTCATTTTAGATCTAAAGACACCTGCAGATTGAAAGTGAGGAGATGGAGAACCATTTATCATGCAACGGATATCAAAAGAAAGCTGGAGTAAGAATACTTATAACAGACAAACTAGACTTTAAAATAAAGACCATAACAAGAAATAAAGAGGGGCACTATATCATAGTAAAGGAGTCTATCCAACAAGAAGAACCAACAATTGTAAATATTAATATTAATGCCCCCAACTTAGAAGCACCCAAATATATAAAACAATTAATAACAAACATAAAGGAACTCATTGTTAATAATACAATAATAGTAGGGGACTTTAACACCCTACTTACATCAATGGACAGATCATCTTAAACAGAAAATCAACAAGGAAACAATGGCTTTGAATAACACACTGGACCAAAAGGACTTAACAGATCTATTTAGAATATTTCATCCTAACCGAGCAGAATACACATTCTTTTCAAGGGCACATGGGACATTCTCCAGAACAGATCACATATTAGGTCACAAATCAGTCCTCAACAAATACAAAAATACTGAGATCATACCATGCATCTTTTCTGACCACAACATTATGAAACTTGAAGTCAACCACAAGAAAAAATCTGGAAAGACCACAAATACATGGAGGTTAAACAACATGCTACTAAACAATGAATGGGCCCACCAGGAAATCAAAGGACAGATTAAAAAAATATATGGAAACAAATGAAAATGAGAACAGAATGATCCAAAACCTTTGGGATTCAGCAAAAGTGGTCCTAAGAGGGAAGTATATAACAATACAGGCCTACCTTAAAAAGCAAGAAAAATCTCAAATAAACAACCTAAACTTACACCTAAAGGAACTAGAAAGGGAACAACAGAGAAGCTTAAAGCCAGCAGAAAAACAGGTAAATAGTACAGATCAGAGCAAAAATAAATGATATAGAAATTAAAAAAAAAACAATAAAATAGATCAATGAAACCAGGAGCTAGTTCTTTGAAAAAAATAATAATATCAATAAACTTCTAGCCAGACTTATTAAAAAGAAAAGAGAAAGGACCCAAATAAATAAAATCACAAAGGAGAAACAACCAACACCACAGGAATACAAACAATTATAAGAGAATATTATGAAAAACTATATGCCAACAAATTAGAATGTAGAAGAAATGGATAAATTACTAGAAACATATAAACTATCAAAACTGAAACAGGAATAAATAGAAAACTTGAACAGATGGTAACTAGCAAAGAAATTGAATCAGTAATCACAAAATCCCAACAAACAAAAGTCCAGGGTCAGATGGCTTCACAGGCAAATTCCACCAAACACAGAGTTAATACCTATTTTTCCTCCAACTATTCCAAAAAAATTGAAAAGGAAGGAAAAACTTCCAAATTCATTCTATGAGGCCAGCATTACACTGATACCAAAACCAGATAAAGTCTCCACTAAAAATGAGAACTATAGGCCAATATCCCTGATGAACATGGATGCAAGAACTCTCAGTAAAATACTAGCAAATTGAATCCAACACAATACATTAAAAAAGATCATTCACAATGATCAAGCTGGATTTATTCCTGGGTTGTAGGGGTGGTTCAATATTCACAAATCAATGTGATACATCATATTAATAAAAGAAAGGATAAGAACCAAATGATCATTTTAATAGATGGGAAAAAACCTTTGACAAACTACAACATCCATTCATGATAAAAACCCTCAACAAAATGGGTTTAGATGGAATGTACCTCAACATAATAAAGGCCATGTATGAAAAACCCACAGCTAATATCATCCTCAATGGGGAAAACAGAACTTTTCTTCTACAGTCAGGAACAAGACAGGGATATTCACCCTCACCACTGTTATTTAACATAGTACTGGAAGTCATAGCCACAGCAATCAGACAACAGAAAGAAATAAAAGGCATCCAGATTGGCAAGGAAGAAGTTAACCTTTCACTATTTGCAGATGACATGATACTTTATATAGAAAACCTGAAAGACTCCACCAACAAATTGCTAAACATGATAACACGAATTCAGTAAAGTTGCAGGATACAAAACCAACATAGAGAAATCTGTTGCATTTCTATACACGTATAGAAATATGTTCTATAATGAAGCAGCAAAAAGAGAAATTAAGGAATCAGTCCCATTTACAATTACACCAAAAACCATAAGATACCTAGGAATAAACTTAACCGAAGAGGTGAAAGACCTGTACTCTGAAAACTAAGAACAGTGATGAAAGAAATTGAAGACGACACAAAGAAATGGAAAAACATTCCATTCCATGCTCATGGATTGAAAGAACAAATATTGTTAAATGTCTATACTACCCAAAACAATCTGCAGATTTAATGCAATCCCTATCAAAATACCACTAGCATTTTTCACAGAGCTAGAACAAACAATCTTAAAATTTGGTTGGAACCACAAAAGACCCCAAAATAGCCAAAGCAACATTGAAAAAGAAAAGCAAAGCTGGAGCAATCACAATTTCAGACTTCAAGTTATATTACAAAGCTAAAGTATTCAAAACGATATGGTACTGGCACAAAAATAGATACATAGATCAATAGAACAGAATAGAAGACCCAGAAATGGACCCACAAAGATATGGTCAACTAATCTTCAACAAAGCAGGAAAGAGTATCCAATGGAAAAAAGACAGTCTCTTCAACAAATGGGTGTTGGGAAAACTGGACAGCAACATGTAAAAGAATGAAACAACTACTTCCTTACACCATACACAAAAATAAATTTAAAATAGATGAAAGACCTAAATGTGAGACATGAAACATTAAAATTCTAGAGGAGAACACAGGCAGTAACTTCTATGACATCAGCCATGGCAACTTCTTACTAGATATGTCTCCTAAGCAAGGGAAACAAAAGCAAAATAAACTATTAAAACTTCACCCAAATAAAAAGCTTCTGCACAGAGAAGGAAACAATGAACAAAACTAAAAGGCAACCTACAGAATAGGAGAAGATATTTGCAAATGACATATCTGAGAAAGGGTTAGTATCCAAAATCTATAAAGAACTTATAAACTCAACACCCAAAACAATGAATAATCCAATTAAAAAATGGGCAGAATTCATGAACAGACATTTTTCCAAAGAAAACATACAGGATGGCCAACAGCCACATGAAAAGATCACTGCTCAACATCACTGATCATCAGGGAAATACAAATCAAAATACAGTGAGCTATCACCTTACACCTGTCAGAATGGCTAAAATCAAAAACGTAAGAAACAACAGGTGTTGGCAAGGATATGGAGAAAGGGGAACCCTCTTGCACTGTTGGTAGGAATGCAAACTGGTGCAGCCACTCTAGAAAACACTATGGAAGTTCCTCAAAAAGTTAAAAATAGAACTACCCTAGGATCCAGTTATCACACTACTGGGATTTACCAAAAGAATTCAAAAATATTAATTCAAAGGAATACACACATCCTGATGTTTATAGCAGCGTTACCTGCAATAGCTAAACTATGGGAACAGCCCAAGTGTCTATCGACGGATGAATGGGTAAAGAAGAAGTGGTCTAAATATATAATGGAATACTACTCAGCCATCAAAAAGAATGAAATCTTGCCATTTGTGACAACGTGGATGGAGCTAGAGAATATTATGCTAAGAGAAGTCAGTTGGAGAAAGACAAATACCATGTGATATTCACTCATACGTGGAATTTAAGAAACAAAACAAATCAGCAAAGGGAAAAAAAGAGAAAGAGAGTCAAATCAAGAAATAGACTCTATAGAGAAGAAGCTGATGGTCACCGTGAGGGCGGGGAGGAAGGGGAAGGGTGAAACAGGTGATGGGGATTAAGGCGTCCACTTGCTGTGATGAGCACCTGGTGTTGTATGGAAGTGCTGAATCTCTGTATTGTACACTTGAAACTAGTATTACACTGTATGTTAAATAACTGGAATTTAAATAAAAACTTAAATAAAATAAAATACATTCTGGAGAATGCTTTATATTCTAAATAGTTGGAAGTCAAATAGAAAATAGCTTATGGGAGCCTACTACATTTTTTTAAATAGTTTATGAATAAAGCATTTTTGACTGATACCCATGTATTTTTAGCAAATATATACAGAGAGATCTTTAAAGTCCCTGAATTAAAGGATTGACCATTAAGATTTGCCAGCATCAAAGGAGTATTTGGGGGGTTTCAAACTGTGAGATATTGAAGAAGTTTTATAGGATTTCATAGGCTCCACGTAGGCCAGTGTATTTACTATGAAATTGAAATGTTGATGGAGGAATTCCATTATCAAGCAGCCATTCTCAAAGATGATATTGGACCATGAGGATTCCAGCAGTCTATCCAGTGATTCTTGGCAATCAGCAGCTTCACAGAAGAGTTATATTTATAACCATTTCTCAAATTTGAAATGCAAGTTAATATTATTTTCAGAAGATTCTTAATAGCCTTTACATTCTTAAAATTGACCATCTATTTCTGGAGCTCAATGGGCTGATTGATCCTCTGGTCCATTTAATTTATAGGGTAGACATCATCTTGGTGCACATAGTTTCATTTCATTTGCATGTTTTTATTTAGATTTGCCTGATTTACTTTCTTCATTGTTAATTCTGTATTTTACAATACCCCTCAATTATACATATGGAGAAATCTCTTAAGAATGACACATAGGAGCACCTGGGTGGCTCAGTTTGTTAAGCATCTGACTTCGCCTCAGGTCATGATCTCAGGATCCTGGGATCCAGCCCTGCGTCAGGCTCCGCCATTCAGCAGGGAGTCTGCTTGTCCCTCTGCCCCTCCCCCTGCTTGTGCTCTCTCTCTCACTCTCTCTCAAATAAATAAATAAAATCTAAAAAAAAAAAAAAAGAGTGACGTAAAAATAATGATCATAATTGTGATTTAGAATGGCAACTTGAAGTGATATCATATAGGTAAAGAATAAAGAGAAATGTTAGTACAAATACAGAATTTAGATCTGTATTTGGGGAAAGAAGCAAATCTGGTGGTGTGATGACTTAGGACAAAGGGCAGAAACATACCAAGATTAAATAGGCAGTACCCTGATAAATAGTGGAAGTTGAGTTATAGTGTGCTGGCTGCATTCAGTGTTGGTCCCAAGTGAAGGTCCTCTTATGAAACATTATCAAAGACTACATGAAATCAATGATATATTGCCATCATGTTTGAACAAAATATGGTGACCTCTTTGGTAAATCAATTGAGCTTTTATTTTAAAAGTACACAATAATGCTTTCCAGTACAAAATTTTTTAACTTAATTGCTGAAGGCTAATAAGAAGAGATTATAACTGCCGAGAGAGCATTCAAATTTACCTTTGCTGAGGGAAGGAAAAGAACTACAGGGCACACCCTAGTTAAAAGCTTAAGGGTTAGATGCAAAGGCTGACAGATATTATGGCTAAGGAAAAGGAGGATCACGAGACTCCACTGTCAAATGACTTTTTTATATGAAGTCAATGGCAATAGCATGCTGTATAAAAGAGCACGTTTTGTATATGAGAAGATAATTTGTTTTATATTTATATGAAACCACTGATATACAAAGCCTGAAGCAATTAATAACATATGTGTGGTACATATATGGCATAAAAGTACTCATTGGCATTTTATTCTTTCCATTAGAAAAATAATTCATTCTACCTAAGAATATCACTTTCTTTTTTTTTTTTTAATTTTATTTATTTATTCATGCGAGACAGACAGAGAGAGAGAGAGAGAGGCAGAGGGAGAAGCAGGCTCCCAAGGAGCAGGGAGCCCGATGCGGGACTCGATCCCAGGACCCTGAGATCATGACCTGAGCCGAAGGCAGACGCTTAACCGTCTGAGCCACCCAGGCGCCCCAAGAATATCACTTTCTTAATGGGAATAGAAAAATTGTGTTGGGAGCTTCATTTATATTCCATTATGCAAGGAAGGAAAATTATATACAATTAAAAAAAGGTGGCACTTAACATGCTAATTCACACACTGCTTTATTCACAGAGAATAGTTTGTAGTCAGTGATTAACTTAAAAATAATGAAAATAGTAAGCGTGATCAAAGTTGAGCCACTGTGTAAATATGCATTCTATGTCCTCGGCCAAGAAATATACAATGAGTGTGTGGTAGTTTGACTAATGGTCCCCAAAGATGTTCATGTTTTAATCCTTGGAACTTGTTGTGAATATGGTTCCTTACATGACAAAAGGGATTTTGCAGATGTGTTTGAGTTAAGGAGCTTGAGTGAGAAAGATTACCCAGCTGGCTCCAATGAAATCATGAGGTTTCTTATAAGAAGGAGGCATGAGGGTGAAAGAGAAGTGGCAATGAAAACAGAGGTCAGGGAGATGCCATTGCTGGAAGGGACCGTGAGCCAGGGAATGCAGATAGTCTCTTGAAGCCGGAAATGGCAAGGAATGGATTCTTCTGTAGAATTTCCAGAAGGAATGTGTTCCGGTCAAGATACCTGTGTGTTAGTTCCATAAGACTCTTCAGACCTCTAACCTCAGAACTGTAAGGTAATACATATATGTTGTTTTAAGCCACTAAATTTGTGCTAATTTGTTGCAGGAGCAATAAGATACAGAATGCAAGAAAAATTTCTATGCTGGCCCTGAGGGGATGAGAGTTTACTTTTACCTTTTGAAATGATGATAGCATTGAAATCTCTCTACATAACCCTGACACTGGCAGTGAAAACCATTTCTAAGTGCTCAACTGATATATCTTGCAATACATTTTGAAAAGCTCAAGTTTATCACCAGGTTTGAAATATCAAGATTTTAAATGTTGAGGATAGAACATTATGATTTCTTATGATTAAATGCTAGTGAAAATAGGAAAATTCCTGAACCCGGTTCCTTTTTAATATTTGATCTCTGTCTTTATTCATCAGAGAAAGAAATCAACAACATATCCAGGACACACTTAAAAACCACATGTAAATGTAGCAACAAGAGTTGAAATATTTTGCAAAGCCAAATGGCACATGAAGGATGGACTGGAAAAGAGTCTGATGCTACTTCCCAAATTAAAATACTGTGCCATCCAGCTTTCATATGTGAAATGCATTATGGAATGTCATCTTTTCTTAATAATTGCTCTATTATATGTTGGTGCATATTTCATATAAACATACATAGAACTCTCTGTCACGATGTTATGAAGCACTTTCAGGAAAGCGTCTATACTGACGCTGAGGTTTTCTCTCTCATGGGATACAGTTAGGATTAGCACTCAAACTACTGCATTAAGTTCATTTTGTAGTCAAAAAAGGTTGTGTTAAATTCAACAATGCATATTAAAAATCAAACAACAGAAGGTATAGTGCAAACCACAAGTCTTCTGCCACTACCCCACCACAATCACGATTCATATCCCAAAAAGGTAATAACCTTTCATCCTTTTGGTAGACAGATTGGTTTTCATTTAATAAGTAACGTGCTTATAATCCTTTTCCTTAATTGTGTTTCCAGTTGTAGATATTATAAAGTGACTTCCTACTCAGATGATGAGAGTTCAGCTGTTAAATAATACCCTCATTTTTTCCCCTCCCCTGCTCCCTAACATAGTTATTTTATTCTTTTTGTTGAAATATTCAGTGTCCAAATTATTAAAACTACCTAGATTTCACAACTAAGACAAATATTAACTTCCTTATTGTGCAACTTTTAAATTAATTTATTTTTCTATTCTAGTTAATAATATCCTCCCTTTTGGTTATCTTCCTTTCCTATGAAGATATCAATAATTAATTCCCAAACTCTTTGGCAGTGCTCCAAATGTTTTAATACATTAAAAAGCATACAAAAATGAACTCAAACTGGATCAAAAACCTAAATTTAAAGATAAAACTATAAAACTCTTAGACAAAAACGGAGGTAAATCTTCATGACCTTGGATATGACAATGATTCCCTAAATATGACACCAAAAGTCTAAGTGACAAAAGATAAATAGATAAATGGGACTTCATCAAAATTAAAAAGTTTTGTGCTTCAAAGGACACTATCAAGAAAATAAAAAATCACCCCAAAGAATGGGAGAAAATGTTTGCAGATCACACATCTGATAAAGGACTTGTTTCTAGGGGCACCTGGGTGGCTCAGTTGTTAAGTGTCTGCCTTCGGCTTGGGTCATGATCCCAGGGTCCTGGGATCGAGCCTTGCATTGGGCTCTCTGCTCAGCGGGAAGCCTGCTTCTCCCTCCCCCACTCCCCCTGCTTGTGTACCTTCTCTCTGTCAAATAAATAAATAAAATCTCTAAAAAAAAAATACATTCGAATCATGATTTCTGGAGACTTCTGTCTTCTAGTTTGTACTGGATTCTCTCCAGGCCCAATGCTGAGCTAACATTCTAAAACTTCTCTTCATTATTTGCTTGAGTCTTTCCTTCTTTTCTCTATTTTATAGGATGACCTATTTTTTGCACCCCAGCTCTCCCTCTTTTGACATTTCCTCCATTGTTTTAGTGGAGTATAACCTCTGATAGATTGCTAAGAATGGAATCATGGAAGATACATTAAAAAAAAATCTGTAAATCTTATAAAGTGTTTATTTGATCCTGATACTTAATGGACAGTTTGGGTGTGAATAATATTCTAGATTTGGTATCATTTTTATTCAAAATTTTGAGACCATTTCTCCATTATATTTCAGTTTTCAATGATATAGCTAAAAATTCCAACTTTGGCTTTTGATCCTTTGTATACTATTTTTTCCTTCTCTGGAAGTGTTTAGAATCTTCTCTTTATTCCTGATAGTGAAAAATTATAATGATTGTGTGATTGTGTGTGTGTGTATGTGTGTGTGTATGTGTGTGTGTGTTTTATCATTCATTATTCTGATTGTTCTGATCCTTGGTTGGTCCTTTCTATACAGAAACTTGTCTTTCACTTCTGGAAAATATACTTGTAATTTTTCTTTGATGTTTTTTCTCAATAATGATCTATCATCTTTAGTTAGGACACTATAATTTAATAGAAGTGAAGGATAAAAAGTTAACTGAAGCCTGAATTATACCTCAAGTTATGTATTAAAAAGCTGGACACAGATTCTTTGGTGAAGATATCATCATTTCATCTTTCTTCAATGTGAAAAAAAGTATTATTTTTAGAAACATTGTTATCAACTTTTAAAAATATTAGCTAAAATCAGCGGTCTGTGGCTATTCTGAAAAAAACATTAACTGGTCTGTGGAAGTTGTCAGTTTGAGAAGCATTGCCATAACCAGTGTTTTTCACTTGTCCCAGGGATTATAATGGTTTTTAAACGAGAGACACAGTATTGTTTTACCTCTGACTTGTGGCAAGAATTGTCTGATTTTTAATAGCGGCTATTTCTCATTGAGAATATTCCCAGCAGCTAAAATTAACAAATGTGATGGAGCTCACCTCAGATGTAAATTAAGTTCTTATCTAATTCCTGATGTGACCAGCAAGTACATGTCATTGAGTTACTGAATCTCAACAAGGAATTCTAGAAATGCCTGTGGCTGAACCCCTTATATTTTACTGTTGAAACACAGGCTCTCTGGCATTCTATTAAATCACAAAAGTTCTTTCAAATTTTTTTTCTCATTGATCTCACTAAGATTCTGTATAAAAAGCAAAAGATTCAAATCTTATTCACCTCATGGTTAAAAAAAAATACTTTAAAATTTAACTAATGTAGGAACTCTAAATAGCCCAAAGGGAATTTGAGATTTAGAAATTATTCTGTTTATTTCGTCATCGTTGACATACACACTAGATCTTCAGGCCAAATTTTAGCCATTCAAGTGCTCCCTTTTGTGACAACATCTCAGAAAACTCAAATGTCCTAGCATCAATTTGGTTTGCTCCTACTTGAGCTCAGTATTTGGAGTAAAGGTAGGAGAGCAGACAGAGGTCAGGATGCTATTGAGTGCTTCCAGTTTTCTCAGAAAGAGTAAGTCACCTGGAAAAATTTCGCATTTCAGAGTACCTGGAATGATGTTTTTTTAAGGTTTTATTTATTTATTTGAGAGAGAGAGAGAGAGAGAGAGAGCATGAGCAGGCGAAGGGGAGGGGCAGAGGGAGAAGCAGACTCCCCTCTGAGCTGGGAGCCCAACTCGGGCTTGATCCCAGCACCCTGGGATCATGACCTGAGCCGAGCTGAAGGCAGATGCTTAACCAACTAAGTCACCCAGGCACCCTGCTGAAATGATGTTTTTAACTTCAATGCTGTATCAAGTTGCAGCACCATTTGCAAAATTGTAACACTGGGAAACAATATGGGGGACCCTGTTTTCCCCAAATAGTAGTTACTTGTATAGTCTTCCTGAAAGCTACACATTAAGGCTTTCTGGCCCTACTTTTTTCTTTTGGAGTGAACTCTTTCTCTGAAAACCAACCGGAAATTGATGGGACCCTTGCTGCTTTATGGCACTGACTAAAGAATTTATACTTCTGACTCTGTTTAACTCCAGTGCAGGCTGCCATACATGTGGTATGTGATGAGGTATATCTTTTGTTGCTATATGCTGATGAGCATTGGCCAGCTTTTGTAGCCCCTGAGAATTCTGGCAACGAAAATATTTGAGACAATATAGCTTTCCCCCAGGGCCTTGCTGCTGGCCTGCACTGAGATGGATTCCTTCCAGATCACAAACACAAAGTGTCATTTAAATGCTGGAATCAATAATTAACAATCTAGTGAATGCAATTCTCTTTAGAAATATTTGGTTTGGGGGTGCGCCTCGATGGCTCGGTCAGTTAAGCGTCTGCCTTTGGCTCAGGTCATGATCTCAGGGTTCTGGGATCAAGCCCTGAGTTGGGCTCCCTGCTTCTCCCTCTCCCCTGCCCCTGCTCATGTCCTCTCTTATCTCTCTCTCTATCTCTCTCAAATAAATAAATAAAATCTTAAAAAAAAATAATTGGTTTGGGGGCACCTGGGTGACTCAGTGGATTAAGCCTCTGCCTACGGTTTATGGCCATGATCCCAGGATTCCGGGATTGAGCCCTGCTCAGCAGGGAGTCTGCTTCTGCCTCACCCTCTCCCTCTCTGTGACTTCCCTCGCTCTGTCTCAAATAAATAAATAAAATCTTTAAAAAAAAGAGAAATATTTGCTTTGTATTCTTTTAGATGACAACAGGCTCTCAAGACTGAGAAGGCAAAAATAGTGACAAAAATTTAGAAGGACTTTTCTTTCTCCCAACTCTAACAGATATATAATGATGATTCCCTTTATCCCCTTCTGATGAGATAGCTGAAGGAAGTAGAATTATGGGGGTAAAGAACTCTTAAAAGCAGATGGAGCAGGGTTCATATTTTTTGGCCTTGAGCTACTTAACTTCTCTGAGCCCATTTATTCAGTTACAAAACTGATATATCAATTAATATGAAATTGCTGTTAGATCATCATGAGAGAATATAAAGACAGAGGTACTTAGAAGGTGCTCAACAAATAGCAGGTTTTTAAAAGGCAGGAAACAGCATGACAGGATACAAAGGGCTCTGCATGAGGAATCAGAGAACGCCCACCTTTGGCAGTGACCAGTTCTGATACTGCATAAAGGTCATTTTACATCTCTCGTTTTATTTCTCTTCTAATTGAGGTATTCAGGTGACAAGGAAGAGACCCATCTAGACATCTAAACTGGGGCACCTGGGTGGAGCAGTCGGTTAAGTGCCTGACTCTTGATTTTGGCTCAGGTCATAATCTCAGGGTTGTGAGACTGTGCCCTGCATCAGGCTCTGTGCTCAGCATCGAGTCGGCTTGAGATTCTCTCTCCCTGTCCCTCTGTCCCTCCCCTTGTGCTCTCTCTCTCTAAAATAAAAAAATAAATAAATAAATTGGGGTGCCTGGGTGGCTCAGTTGTTAAGCATCTGCTTTTGGCTCAGGTCATGATCTCTGGGTCCTGGGATCGAGCCCCGCATCGGGCTCCCTGCTCTGCAGGAAGCCTGCTTCTCCCTCTCCCACTCCCCCTGCTTGTGTTCCCTCTCTCACCGTGTCTCTCTCTGTCAAATAAATAAATAAATAAAATCTTTAAAAAAAAAATCTTAAAAAAATATATACACCTAATCTAGTTCAAGCCAAAAAAGAAAATTATATCTTCCACTCTGAAGAGTGAAAGATACAACTGCAATCTCAAACTGATCTCACATTACAGAGGAGGCTACGGTTCACATGGCTCACACGCATAAACATAAACTCTTCGACAGTCATCCCAGGGCAAAAATGTAATATAGCCCAGCTTTGTAGGGAGTTGGAGCTAGAAAGTGAGAAACTGGGGTAACTTCTGAATATCTCAGGTATTATAACATCGCTCTCATCTCCACTTCTCTCCACGCATCTGCTGAATTTGTCTCCCCATTCTCCCTCTCTAGACTATTTTTTATGAGCTTATTCATGGTTGGTATGACCGCTATTTTACAACACTTGCTGCTCCATTATAATCACAGCACTTCAATTATACCTCCCAGCACAGACTAACAACAGTGCCGATTATTACTGGAGAAAAAAGAATGGTTTATTCTATCCTATGCACTGGTTTCCCTTAAGTCAGCTGTCCATCTTTAATCAGCTATTGACAGAACGAAGTGGCAAGGAGATGATCTGTAGTATAGTGGTTTGTTTTGTAGGTGGAGTGCTATATTAAGCACTTATATACAGTACATCATGGAAGTTTCTTGACAAGACTAGGAGGTGGTTGGTATTATATCAGGTTCACAATGAAGGAAACTGAGGAGCGGGAGATTTAAATAAGCATTTCCATGTTACATAGCTAAGGTGACATGTCCATTATTTGAACCCAAGCTTGGCTAATCCCAAAGCCCATGCCCTTAACTAATATTCTCCCCTGCCTCTTCTCATTAGTAAAATAATCCCAAATCAGGCTTCTTCTTCCTTTTTTTTTTTTTTTTTTTTTAATTTTAGTAGGCTCCATGCCCAGCGTGGAGCCTAATGGGGAGCCGCAACTGAGATCAAGAGTCAGACACTTCACTGACTGAGCCACTCAGGTGCCCCCAGGCTCTTTTTCTAAGAGGCTATCTCAGTGCTGGAATCAGGGCAGCTTCTGTCTGTTACTTTTACAAGTGGTTGGTTTCCTTTTAGGATCTCCTTCATTCAGAAGTCATACTACTTAAGACATTAGGGAGGGATATACTGAATGGCAAAGATATATGGGTAAATAGAGTGTGCTCCTCCCCAATCCCTTTTCCAGACACCATGTGAGGTCATGGAATCAAGCATGCTCTATCTTTGTTATTCTGTGGTAGCCTGCAAATTCCAGCTCCTGTTAAATGGATCCTGTAGTTAGAACTCTCTTCCTGCATCTATAATTACCTTTTGTTACAATGTTGCTGAATGCTGAAATTTTCTTCATGATTCTATGTAGTTCTTTGAAGGCAGCTCATAGTTAATGAAATGCTGTCCACTCCCCAAAACCACCTCCTGCCCCATCCACAGCTAGCCACATCTGCAGCAAGAACCAACCTCATCAAAACCCCCAACTACTGCCAATCCTGTTAACCCCCTATGGGTTTGAATTTTTCAGGATAGTTATTTATATCTTTGAATCATCAAACAAAATGTGTTGTTTAGCGAGTATTCCTGAGCAATATCTGTACAAGCAAACATTGTGTGGTTTGCGTTGTCTGTGTGTTTTAACCTTGTTAACAAAAGCTCACTGGCTCAGGAGTCAGAGACTGCATATAAATAGTATTTACATTATAAGTCATTTCTTCTTTTTATGATGTTTACAGATCTGGATGCACTTGTCAACATATTCCTTTGATTTCATAAATGTCAAATAAGATTCATTTAGTCAGTGCTGCTGGAGAGTTTCATTATTAACCCCTCATATTCAACTGCATCATAGAAAAGCATACCAGAACAGAAGAGCAGACTTAACCGCACATTGGTACAACATACTAAGTGATGCCTTCAACAGGATATTGACTGCATCTGTGGTATTTAAATCTCAAAAACAAGTACTACTGTAAGTTAAAAGTGCCTTATTATGATTTTCAAAATATAACAAATACCCCTGTGCACATGAATTTCAGAAATAAGGTGACTAATAAACAATAATGCTGCCAAATCCATTTTATACACACAATTTGCTTTAAGTATCAGGATGGATGTTGTATTCATATACCCATTAGCATTAATCGGAGCAATGGGCATCTACCTCCCACTCTTATCCTGAATTCTGACTTCATTATCAGAGACTGCAGTGGATGCAAACAGGCTGGAAGTGAGCAATCCTAGTCACCTCAAGCCATTTCTTTCATTTAGGCATTTTACAAACATTTTTGAGCAGCTTCAATGTGTCGGTCATCAAGACAGAGCTGAACAACACGTGGTTTTTTGCCTTCATGAAACTGACATTCTGACAGGCAACCGATATTACCCAACTGTACAGCACAATATTCGTTAGATAAAAGAGAAAGTGGGAAAGAGCAGGCCAAGAGAAGAGAGCAGAAGGAGGAAGTGTGCAGTGCCATAAACATCAGCTTATGAGTTCAGAGTATTTTATACAAAGGGAGCAAAGGGCTCATGTGGGGAAATGGGTAAAAACGAAGCTATAGAGGTTGGCAACAGTCCTGTCATAGAGGGCACTGGGTGCTCAGATACGACTTTTATCCTAAAGACTGCAGTGAAACTCAGAACAGAAAATCTTAATACTCAGAACAGAAACTCTAAACTTGTATATTGCCTCTTAAAAAAATATTTTCTCTCAGTTTTATTGGGAAATAATTGACATACATCAATGTATAAGTTCAAGGCATACAGCATGATGGTCTGATTTGCATGTATTGTGAAATGATTACTATAAGAGGTTCAGCTAATATCCAGCTTCTTATATAGGTACAATAAAAAGAAAAAAATTAAAAAGGAAAATAATAAAAGAATTTTAGTATTTACTCTCATAACTTTCCTACATATTATAGAGTAGTATTAGCTATAATCATCATGTTGTACATCACATCCCTAATACTTATTTATCTTATAAATGGAAGTTGTACCTTTTGGCCATTTTCCTCCAGTTCCCTCTCCCCTACTCTCTGCCTCTGGTAACCACAAGTCTGATCTCTTTTTCTGAGTTTCATTTTGTTTTTAGATTCCACATATAAGTGAGATCAGATGGTATTTGTCTGTCTCTGTCTGACATTTCATTTAGCACTATGCCATCAAGGTCTATTCATCTTGTTGCAAATGGTAAGATTTTCTCATTTTTTTATGGCTGAATAATATTCCACTGTGTGTATATACCACAACTTTTCTATTCATTCATCTGTGGATAGACATTTAGGTTGTTTCCATATCTTAGCTATTGTAAATAATAATGCTATGATCAATCATGGAGGGTGCAGGTATCTTTTCAAGTTAGTATTTTAATTTCCTTTGGATACATTCCCTCAGGTGGAATTGTTGGCATATGTTAGTTCTGGTTTTAAGTTTTTGAGGACCGCCATACTGTTTTCCATAGTGGCCATACCAATATACAATCCCACCAAAGGTGCACAAATTCCTTTTTCTCCACATTCATGCCAGCATTTATTATTTATTATTTCTTGTCCTTTTGATGATCGTCCTTCTATCAGGTCATTCTAACATGTGATATCTCATTGTGGTTTTAATTTGCATTTCCCTAACGACTAGTGATGTTGAGCTTCTTTTCATGTACCTTTTGTATATTTCTTTGTAGAAATGTCTATAGGTACTTCGCTCATTTTTTAATTAGGTTATTTGTTTTTTTGCTATTGAGTTGTGTGAGTTCTTTATATATTTTGGATATTAACCCCTTATCAGATATATGGTTTGCAAATATTTTTTCCCATTCTCTAGGTTGTCTTTTCACTTTGTTGATTGTTTCTTCTGCTGCTCAGAAGCTTTTCAGTTTGATGTAGTCCCACTTGTTTATTTTTTCTTGTGTTGCTTATGCTTTGTCATATCCATAAAAATTATTACCAAGACCCATGTCAAGGAGCTTTGTTCCCATGTTTTCTTCTAGGAGTTTCATGGTTTCAGATCTGACACTGAAGTCTTTATATTTGATTTATTTAACTTTTGTGTTTATATTCATGTGCTAAAAATAACCATTGTCCTTTCAGCTACAAAAATCAAATTAATGGTCAACTAATCTTTGACAAAGCAAGAAAGAATGTCCAATGGCAAAAAGACAGTCTCTTCAACAAATGGTGTTGGGAAAATTGGATAGCCACATGCAGAAGAATGAAACTGGACCATTTCCTTACACCACACACAAAAATAGACTCCAAATGGTTGAAAGACCTCAATGTGAGACAGGAGTCCATCAAAATCCTAAAGGAGAACACAGGCAGCAACCTCTTTGACCTCAGCCGCAGCAACTTCTTCCTAGAAACATCGCCAAAGGCAAGGGAAGCAAGGGCAAAAATGAACTATTGGGACCTTATCAAGATAAAAAGCTTTTGCACAGCAAAGGAAACAGTCAACAAAACCAAAAGACAACCGACAGAATGGGAGAAGATATTTGCAAATGACGTATCAGATAAAGGGCTAGTATCCAAAATCTATAAAGAACTTACCAAACTCAACACCCAAAGAACAAAGAATCCAATCAAGAAATGGGCAGAAGACATGAACAGACATTTTTCCAAAGAAGACATCCAAATGGCCAACAGACACATGAAAAAGTGCTCAACATCGCTCGGCATCAGGGAAATCCAAATCAAAACCTCAATGAGATACCACCTCACACCAGTCAGAATGGCTAAAATTAACAAGTCAGGAAACGACAGATGTTGGCGAGGATGCTGAGAAAGGGGAACCCTCCTACACTGTTGGTGGGAATGCAAGCTGGTGCAGCCACTCTGGTGGAGGTTCTCAAAAAGTTGAAAATAGAGCTACCACACAATCCAGCAATTGCACTACTGGGTATTTACCCCAAAGATACAAAAGTAGGGATCCGAAAGGGTATGTGCACCCCGATGTTTATAGCAGCAATGTCCACAATAGCCAAACTGTGGAAAGAGCCAAGATGTCCATCGACAGATGAATGAATAAAGAAGATGTGGTATATATATATACAATGGAATATTATGCAGCCATCAAAAGGAATGAGATCTTGACATTTGCAATGACGTGGATGGAACTGGAGGGTATTATGTTGAGTGAAATAAGTCAAACAGAGAAAGACATGTATCATATGACCTCACTGATATGAGGAATTCTTAATCTCAGAAAACAAACTGAGGGTTGCTGGAGTGGGGGGTGGGGTGGGAGGGATGGGGTGACTGGGCGATAGACACTGGGGAGCGTATGTGCTCTGGTAAGTGCTGTGAATTGTGCAAGACTGTTGAATCTCAGATCTGTACCTCTGAAACAAATAATGCAATATATGTTAAGGAAAAAAAAAAGAAGAAGATACCAGGAGGGGAAGAATGAAGAGGGGGAAATCGGAGGGGTAGACGAACCATGAGAGACGATGGACTCTGAAAAACAAACTGAGGGTTCTAGAGGGGAGGGGGGTGGGAGGATGGGTTAGCCTGGTGATGGGTATTGAGGAGGGCACGTTCTGCATGGAGCACTGGGTGTTATGCACAAACAATGAATCATGGAACACTACATCTAAAACTAATGATGTAATGTATGGGGATTAACATAATAAAAAAATTAAAAAAAAAAACACTGCACAGATTTGCAAAAACAAAAATGGGGTTTGGCTGTTCTAACGTATAATCTGCTTTTTCTCTCCCACGAAATAATAAATCTGGACATTTTCCCACATCCATATGGAATACAGATCACCATTATTATCTTTAATGATACCGTTTTCCCTTCATATGGATGAGCATATTTGCCCAATCTGTTTCTAAGAAACTCTGTTTCTAAATTTTGTTTGGTTTTGCTTGTGTATCTTTGCTCACCTGTCCCACAATTTCCTCAGGAGAAACAATGGAAGCAGAATTGCTGGGGCAAAAGGGATGCACAGTTACTATTTTATTTTATAACACGTTGCCAGGTTGCCTCTAGAAAAGTTGTTCTAATTTACCACTGAACCAGCCACTTACACATTTTTCACAGTGGCGTGGAACTGAATAAAGGAAACTTCATTTAAAATAGCGGCATGAGACCAGAAGGGGAGTGCTCACCCCCTACCAACTCCAGGGCAATTGCAGATCCCAGCTCATACCTTGCATTTTCCAACAGGAAGAAGCCTACTTTACGACCCCAGCAAGCAGGAAGAAGATTTTTCTCCTTGCCCAACAATAGCCCAGCCAAGGAGAAACTCATCACGTTTCTCACTTTCCTCCAATGGACTTTTGTTCAAAGCCACCCGCACCGCCCCCCCCCAACTTCCCTTTTTTCCCTATTAACGTTCCTGTCCTTTGTTCTCCAGACGTGTGGGTGGTTTTGCCCTAGCTTTCATGTCTGAATTGCAATTCCTGTGCCATTTCTGAATAAATCCATTTTGCTGGTTAAAAAAAAAAAAATCAAATTAAATTTTGTGTTTCTGCAGATTTCTGGTACTATTAGAGGACTTAAAAATATTTACTAAATGAAACCTATATAAATTAACTGATATGATGCCCAATTCACCATATATGATTAGATAGGACAGATCATTTGGAATTAGATATTAAAAAAAGTTTGATATATTTAAAAAATTTTACTTTTGTCTAAGTCAAATACAGCATGAATTAAAAAAAAATAGGAAGAAATCATTGAGTGAGAGGTAAGAATCCCTTACTTATAATCTTTTATCTACTTCTTATATTGTATTACAATGTGAAGACTCTCATTCATTTATTCCTAAAATAATTATTACATGTATGCTACATTAACATGATCAAGTGTAATTGTGATTTTAAAACTTTATAAAAGTGAGTTGTTATATAACCATCGAATGAAAATGTTAGGATTTCAGATACCTCAAAAACTTCACTCTAGTAAATTAATTAATAATTAATTTGTTGTAATGGAATTTCAATTTTCACATACAAATAACTTTGACTCTAACTACTCCCATGTGATTTCATTAAAAGTTCTGTCCTTAAATTCAGCTGGTTCACAGTTCTGCAAATTCACTTTTCTAATCCCTTGGGACTACTGGCTCTATAATAGTCCAGAACTTTATGACACTGAAATCAATGTTTCAGTCTATGTCAGAGAGATGTTTGCTGCTGATTTTGGAATATTCACCTTTCGAAATTTCACATTATGGACTATTTACCTTTAAAACCAAAGTGTACATGCAAATGTAGAAGTTAAATTGTTGAATCAAGGAAACTGCCCTTAAATTTATTTTAATTTTACTTTGTGGAATATGTAATCTCCAAGTTTCTCTATGTAATAAATATAAGAAAATATTTTATTAATCTCACATATATACTTTGCTTTCCTCTTGCTAGTGATAGTCTAGTGACAAAATTTAGTTTTAAATAAAGTTCCTCTTTATTTGAATTATGTTTCTAAGTAATCCAATTCTGTAATACAACTTTTAAACTACATTTGGAAATTAAAATAAAAACCACTTATAGATAATTCACAGAAATTAGAATATATTTAGAGCTGAATAGTTATAAAGCTAGTACATTTATAAGCTTATAGGATGCAGCTATAGCAATATTTTGTGTGAATTTACAGTCTAAATGCATATATGAGGGAAAAATAAAAAGCTAAATTTTATTGAGCTAAACAGCCATCCTTCAAATTCCAAAATTACTACCAAATAATACTCATCCTAAAAATCAAAGGCAGTTAAAATAAAAATAATTTAAAATTTATTGAACACATATATTTTGGGGAAGAATCAATGAAACCATAAGTTGGTTCTTTAAAAACAGTAAACAGTAACAAAAAAGGATAAACCTCTGACAAGTGGAGATTAAAGAAAAAAAACACATGAATAATAGCATGAAAAGGGGGATTATTATAGATGCTATAGATAATATCACATATTATGGAATAAATTTATGTGAATCAATTTTAAAATATTTATGAAATAAACAAATTTCAAAACATATAACTCTTCCAAAGTAACCTGAGAAGTTATAGAGTCTGAATAGTCAAAATAAAATCTAATATAAACAGTGATCAACATTTAAAGAGGACCTACAACTCCATGCTCACACAATATTGATGATGAGTTCTATGAAACACTTTAACATATAATTCCAACCCTGCTCTTATATTTCAGAATATTGGGGGGGAAAAGGGATATTTTTCAATTTATTTTAGGAAGCCAGCATAATCTTGATACTAAAATTCAAAAAAACAGTGGAGTAATGGAAAATTACAGGGCAATTTTATTCATAGCTATAAATGCAAGCATATTTAACAAAATATTAATGAGCCCAAGAAGACAATGTATAAAATTATAAGCAGGACCTATGCTTAGTTTATTCAAGTAGCACATTGTTGCATTAGCATAAGAAGTCCAATGTATTTATCATATTAAACATTAAAGTGGAAGAGTGTTACCATTATTCCAATATATGTACAAGGACCATGTGACAAAATTCAACATCAGTTCCTGGTTAAAAGAATAAAATAGAGAAGAACTCTTTGTAGTTTAAGGGAACTTCCTTAATCTGGTAAAGCTATAAAAATTTTACAGAAAAAGTAAAATTATACTGTGATTTTGAAACTATTATTTCCTAGATTAAGAACAAGAAACAAGCCTATTATCTTTTAATTCAACATTAGTAAAGCAGTCAAATCACTAATGAAGGAAAGATACATAAACATATAAATAAAACAATAATTATTAGAAAGTAAGAAATTGTCATTATTTGTGGATTATATGATTGTCTACCTAAAGAACTATATGGAAGCAATCAGTGTATGTATGTTTGTATATTATTAGAGAGTTTGTATAAATTAAAGAGTTTGGCATTTTCTAGATACAAAACTCAATGTACAAAATCCAGTTGTATTTCAAAATGCCAGCAACAAAATTTTTTAAATAAGATAAATGCTTTTTACAATACAATAAAAATATGATGTACCTAGAAATAAATCTAACAGACAGGAAATGACTGAGGAGAAAATTTCAAAATGCTTGACAAACATGAAAGGACTTTAAGTGGAAAATTTAAAGATATGTGAATGTATGAATATTCAGTACAATTCTGATAGAATTCCCAGAACTTTTGGGTTTTTCTTCTGCTCCTTGCTAAAGTGATTCTAAAATGTACTTGGTAATACAAAGATCTATTAAAAGGCAAGACACTTGAAACTCTTGGAAAATTCTTAAGAGGCATTACTGATTATTAGGAAGCAAAAATAATTAAGACTGTGTACAATGGGGACAGAGTTAAAGAAATTAATCAAACACAGTGGAGGTTTTTATGTAAACATAGTTTTCATTTCTTTGGGTGAAATGCCCAGGAGCACAACTGTTGGGTTTTATGATAAGTGCATGTTTAGTTTGTAAAGAAAATGTGGACTGTTTTCTAGAGTTGCTATACCATTTTCCACTCCTACCACAAAGCATGAATGATCCAGTTCCTCTGTATCCTTGTCAAAATCTGCTGTTGTGAACTATTTTCTATTGTATACATTCTGGTATAGGTTTTAATTTGCATGATGATACTTAATGATGATGAACATTTTTTCATGTGCTAACTTTCCATCTATATATTTTCTCTGGTCGAATGTCTCTGCAGGCCTTTTCATAGGTTTTATTTATTTATTTATTTTTTATTATGTTATGTTAATCACCATACATTACATCATTAATTTTTGATGTAGTGTTCCATGATTCACTGTTTGCGTATAACACCCAGTGCTCCATGCAGTACGTGCCCTCTTTAATACCCATCACCAGACTAACCCATCCCCCCCCACCTCCCCTCTAGAACCCTCAGTTTGTTTCTCAGAGTCCATAGTCTCTCATAGTTCGTCTCCCCCTCCGATTCCCCCCCCCTTCATTTTTCCCTTCCTGCTATCTTCTTCTTCTTCTCCTTTTTTTTTTTAAACATATAATGTATTATTTGTTTCAGAGGTACAGGTCTGTGATTAATCAGTCTTACACAATTCACAGCACTCACTGTAGCACATACCCTCCCCAATGTCTATCACCCAGCCACCCCATCCCTCCCACCCCCCACCACTCCAGCAACCCTCAGTTTGTTTCCTGAGATTAAGAATTCTTCATATCAGTGAGGTCATATGATACATGTCTTTATCTGATTGACTTATTTCGCTCAGCGTAATACCCTCTAGTTTCATAGGTTTTAATTGGATTGTTTATATTTTCATTGTTTAATTTTGGGAGTTCTTTCCAAATTCTAGATACTAGTTCTTTGTTGAATATGTGGTTTGCAAATACTTCCTTCCAGTATGTCTTGTCTTTGTCCCCTTATTAAAGCCTTTCATGAACTCAAAGTTTAGGTTCCAGTGAAGTCCAATATGTCCAATTCTCCTTTAATAATTGTGTTTTGCCATGAGAGATGATGGACTCTGAGAAACAAACTGAGGGTTCTAGATGGGAGGGGGGTGGGAGGATGGGTTAGCCTGGTGGTGGGTATTGAGGAGGGCACATTCTGCATGGAGCACTGGGTGTTATGCACAAACAATGAATCATGGAACACTGCATCAAAAACTAATGATGTAATGTATGGGGATTAACATAAGAATTAAAAAAAATGTAAAAAAAAATAATAATTGTGTTTTGAATGTTCAGTCCAATAACTCTTCACCTAGCCATAGGTCCTGAAGGTTTTCTCCTAGGTTTTCTAAAGGTTTTATAGTTTTATGTTTTACATTTTAAATCCTAGACTCATATTAAGTAAATTTTTGTATGAAGTGTATAACTTAACTTGAGAATCTTATTTCCCCCTATTGGTGTAATTATACTAGCATCATTTATTGAAAAGCCTATCTTTCCTCCATTAAATTGGTTTTGTACCTCTGTTAAAATAAAATGGGCAAATTTGTATGCAAATATATTTGGGTTCTTTATTCTGCTCTATTGTTTTGTGAGTCTATCCCACCACCAGTACCATAGTCTTGAATAATATAGCTATATATAATGTGCCATATATATGTATTTATATTAAATGTATGTATATGTATACATACATATATAATAATAATATAGATAAAATGGAGTCTTGAAATTTGGTAGACTGATTTCTTCTGACTTTATTTTTCCTTTTCAAAATTGTTTTAGCTATTTTAGATCCTTTGCCTTTCCATACAAATTTTGGAAGAAATTATTCTACATTTACAAAAATCTTGGTGAAATTTTGATATGAATTTTGCTATATCTGCATATCAGTTTGAGAAGAATTGACTGACATCTTTACTATGCTCTGTCTTTCAATCAATGAATATGGTATATATCTTCATTTATTTAGATCTTTGATTTTTTTCATTAGCATTGTATAGTTTGCAACATACAATTTCTGTATATCTTTGTTAGAGTTTTACCCAAGTATTTCATTTTTTTGAGTGATTGCAAACAGCATTATATTTTTTAATTTTGGTGTTCACTATCATCACATAGACATACAATTGACATTTTTGTTTCTTTTGAATTCTGTGACCTTGCACATATTAGTTCTAAGAGTTATTTTGGTAGATTCCTTGAGAATTTCTACTTAGACAATCATGTCATGTGCTAATAGCAATAGTTTCATTTCCTCCTTTCTTATCTATATGCCTTCTAGTTCCTATTCCTGTTTTATTGCATTGGCTCAAACCTCCAGCAATATTTTGAACAAGAGTGTGAGAGCAGACATATTTGCCTTGTTTCTGATCTTAGGAAGGAAAGCATTCAGTCTTTCACTATTAAGTATAATGTTAGTTATAGGGTATTTTTACCTGTTCATTATCAGTTGAGGAAGTTCCCTCTCATCTTATTTTTCTGAGATTTATTATCATTAATGTGTGTTGAATTCGCCAAATTTTTTTCTCCATCGACTGATATGATCATGTGACTTTTCTTCTTTAGTCCTGTTAATACAGTGAATTATATTGACTGATTTTTCATATATTAATGCTGAGAACATGACAACACATAAGAGAGGTAAAAGTTTTATGAACTGAAGACATGTAGAAGAGGACCAGAGGTAGACTTTGCACTTAAAAAAGAAAAGAAGAAAGCAAAAGAAACAACCTAGGTTTCAGCACCAAAACAAAAACAAAAACAACTAAACAAAAAAAACTAAACAAACAAAGAAGATTTACACAGCTCGGGGTCAGGCATGGGAGAACAGTAATCTATTGTAACCTGAGAGCAGTAAAGGACCAGTAAATGTGGGTCTAAAATGAGAAGGGGGGGCGCCTGGTTGGCTCAGTCGGTTAAGTGTCTGCCTTCGGCTCAGGTCATGATCCCAGGACCCTGGGATCGAATCCTGCATTGGGCTCCCTGCTCAGCGGGGGGGCCTGCTTCTCCCTCTTCCTCTGCCCCTCCCCCTGCTTTTCTCTATTTCTCTCTCTCTCTCAAATAAATAAATAGAAATCTTTAAAATGAGAAGGGGTCCTCAGAGTGAGATGGAGGGAATAGCACTACACATGCTTAACTTTCTTTTTTTTTTTTTTTAGCTCTGCAAAGCATGATGTTCAGTTCAGGCACCTACTTTCCCCACCATTCTTTAGTCTTCTGAATTTTCTGTTTCCCTTTTGATTGTGTTAATAATTGAGGAAAAGTCTGCCCCCTTAATTAATACACACATCTCTCTTCCTGTTCTTTTGTTTACTATGATCTGTGCTTCCATGCTGAGTAGAACAGGAAACTACTGAATTTTCTGGTAACTTCTAGCATTATCAATAAAACTCTCCTGGGCAGTTTCAAAGGTAGTTTGTCCTATAAAGTTTTTTTTTAATTTATAATTATGATTTAACATATAATCTGTTAAAAATATAATTAAATATAAAATTTGACTTATTACTAAAGAGAATCTTCAGCCACTAGAATGTTTCTATTATAAATCTGTGTGATTCCAGATACCTGTGAAACTTCCTTGGATAGTATTTTTTAAGGCCTTCTTCACCGGTTTTATATTAATTTTCCTGCTTCTCAGATCTCTGCCTATACTAGTTCTTTAGTTTTCTGGAGCTAACTTTTAGGCTCACTCTTACTGCAAATGCTGTGGTCAACTCTATCTTTCATTAAAGAGAACTTGAAAACCCTAGTTGAAGTGTTCTAGGGTACTTGTATTAAGGCAATTATGCCTTTGCTATCTTCTTACATCTAGGGTTCACCCTCCTATTCCATTTCTAGCACTGGGGGCCCTGTTTTTTTGACTTTATCTCAATTTCTTCCTGGGGAATCTGTTTATCTGCTCTAACACCCGGACACCTCCATGAACATTCTGAATTCCCAAAAGATTTAAATTCTTCTGAATCCCAGTAATTTTCTAAAAATCAGCCACTGCTTGTTTTCTGACTTATAGTAAGTATGCTAGCATAACTCTTTGTTCTTCAGGGTTTTAGATACTAAAGATTATACATAAAAAAAATAGTACCATGAATTTTATTTTATTTCTTAAAGATTTATTTATTTATTTGAGAGAGAGAATGAGATAGAGAGAGAAAGCATGAGAGGGGGGAGGGTCAGAGGGAGAAGCAGACTCCCCGCTGAGCAGGGAGCCCGATGCGGGACTCGATCCGGAGACTCCAGGATCATGACCTGAGCCGAAGGCGGTGGCTTAACCAACTGAGCCACCCAGGCGCCCCAGTACCACGAATTTTAAAAAATCCAAGGAGCAGTCAAATTTATACTAACCTATCACCTAGGCATATGTAAAACAATGGGAAAAAAATCCAAAAACTAAGAGTCATTTCTGAACAAGCCCCTTTAAGTCATACCGTAGTTCGTTTGAGTTATTCTACACAATGATTTCTTTCATGAATATTCCTTAGCTGTTTAATGACACCTAGTAGCTTAGTTTCAAGATGCTCTACTGGTGCCCACTTCACTTTCCCAACACTGACAACGCTTAAGGTGGAAGGAAAATGAAGATGGTTAGTTAGTTGCTATTGTTCTCACTGGAGTGAATCAGTACCAACTGATCTACATGAATTTGGCAGGGGGTGGTGGCTAGAGGCCCAGAATGCCTGGATGATGACTTGAGATGTTATGGATGCCCTTAGGCTACCAGATTAGGGGCCTAAAGGATAAGGACTAATATATATATATATAATATATTCTCTGGGTTAACGAACTGAGGTTCTGTATCATGACCTCGAATTTAACGATTTCCTAGGTCCCTTTACTGTGCTTTCTAGTAAAAACTAGTTCCAAAGGAATATAGTAATGGTATCCACTAATTTGCAAGTATTGTCCATTCCCTGACTCAGAATGTTAGAACTTTAGGGGGACTTGAGAATAGTAATCTAACTTCCACATGTTATGATTGTCTCTCAGAAATTTCTTCTAGGGGGCACCTGGGTGGCTCAGTCGTTAAGCGTCTGCCTTCGGCTCAGGTCATGATCCCAGGGTCCTGGGATCGAGCCCCGCATCAGGCTTCTCGCTCCGCAGGAAGCCTGCTTCTCCCTCTCACACTCCCCTTGCTTGTGTTCCCTCTCTCGCTGTCTCTCTGTCAAATAAATAAATAAAAATCTTTAAAAAAAAAAAAAAGAAATTTCTTCTAAATATCTTCTCTTGGTCACTTCATAAAGCACTCATTATTTTATTAAGCTATTACAATCATATTCTAAATCGTATCTCTCCACGTACTGGAATGTAGCCAATTCCTGACACTCAGATCCCTTCTTTCCTCCACCATATCATATTATAACAGCTATGGTTCCCAAACTCCTGGAGTGAGTCAAAGAAGACATCAGTTCACTTAGTTTGGATAATCTTGGTAAAAATTACTGCTCTCATAATGACCACTGAGATTATATAAGCAGGCAGTGCCTTCAGTGAGTTCTCTGCTATAAACACTGATAAGGTTTATATAGGCAATGCGCTTGCTTACATTGGACAACCCCCTTCTAATTCAATTCCCTCCCATCACTGTGACAGCTACATCACATTTTAAGCACTTAAGTATTATTCAGAGATGTAATTCTGGAAATGTGACTGACTGAGTTCCAATGTTTACTTTTGGTCTCATCCATTGATGCCAAGAACTCTATACCAATCACTGTTTGAGAGCCCTCACCTGAGTCTAGGTGTACCTGAACTTTGGACATCAGGCCTACAGCTCATAATAATAAGTTGTCTCTTTTGGATATAAATGAAATGTTTAACTTCCATTCAGCTTATACATTCAGGAATCAGAGATCATGTCAAGAATATATAAATGAATATAAAAATAAATAAAAGCTAAGTATTACACTTTTAAATGTAGATAAATGCAGAGTAGATTTGGAATATAAGAACTGATATTCATAAAATCCATCTTCCCAATTAATACTAATTGAGTTTTAAAATATTTTATAATTTCTTCACACTCTTATAACCAAACTTACAAACTTAAATTTGATATGTCAGAGTTTTCTTAAGTTTACACCCAAGCTTATTTTTATTATACCAGAATTCTTCATGAATTTGTTTTGTAATTCAGTGTCTTAAAATAGTGCCCCTTATTAAAATTTATTATTAAAAAGTCAAATAAATGTGTTTATTTTTCTGCAAAGATCATGCTATTTTTTAAGCTTGCATTTACTTGAGCAAAATATATTTGTTTCGATTTTCTCTCTCTATCTCTTTTAAATGAAGAACATAGCTCTTAAAATAGTGTCTGGCAAATAGTAGGTGCCAAAATATTAGCTGAATAAATTCTACGTATCACTTGAGTTTTGTCTTCTTCTTCTTCTTCATTTTTTAAAAGATTTTATTTATTTTTTTGAGAGACAGCGGGAGCAAGAAAGAGCACGAGCGGGGTGAAGGGCAGAGGGAGAAGCAGACTCCCCGCTGAGCAGAGAGCCCGATGTGGGGCTTGATCTCGGGACTGCGGAATCATGACCTGAGCCGAAGGCAGACGCTTAACCGACTGGGCCACCCAGGTGCCCCAAGTTTTGTCTTCTAAGACGATAAAGGAAGACAATAGGTAATTAATTGGATAATACTAACATGTTGCTAATCCTTTATAGAGTTTCACACACACGATCCATTTTCTTTCTCAGAGTATTATATAAAATGATGTCCTTATCATGTTTATTTATAAGAATTAGGAAGCTGAATTTTGGGCTTGCCAAAGAGCAAAGAACCAAAACATGAATCTACATTGTATGTCTTTCAATAATAAAAACTCATTTATTCAGCACTCATTATATTCCAATAATTGTGTAAGTGCTTCACCGTAATCATCTTAGTAAAGCCGCATACAACCTTTTTATATGGAGAGGAAATTTGAGGTTTATATAGGTTAAGTGATAAGTCCCGAGTGATATAGGTAGGATTATAGGTTCTTTGGATAGCAGGGCACAATGCAAAGACACTCCAAGAGATGAACGTTAGAACTCTGTTACTTCCAGCTCCAGATGAGAGAAGGCTACAAGGGGGCTGCATCCAGGGCCAGGGTAAGAGCAAGCTGGAGGCGGCTCACCTATGGCAACGGAGGTGGGGCAGCTAAATTTTGAGGGCTCCCTATGAATAGACTAAAGTGAATAATTTCATGGGCTCCAGGGCTTAGGGGCTGTCCCTCATTGTCTGTATGTAGCCCAGGGCAGTTTGAGCACAGTTATAGTGGCCCTGAAATGAGAAAGCCTGCTAAGGAAAATGGTTGGGGTATGGACATAATCAGTCACTCAAGAGAAGAACTGATCTACCAGTGATCAGACCCTCAAAACTGGGTCAGGACAGCATTGAAAACAACAATTACAAACATAGAGAGGGGTATATTTCTGAGTCTGTCTCTGTGTCTAGGAATGGTTTTGTAATGTGGTTTGAGTTCCAAAGGGATGTTACATTAGGTCTTAATTTTATGGACTGTTACCAGGTGGCATATTCTCCTGTCCTCCTACACCTGGAAACAGCTAAAATTACTGGAAGAAGGCTCTTTCTGCGCTCTGTTCATACTAGCTCTATCATCCATGCTCAGTTTCCCCCTTCCAGAAAGTTAGCTAGACCACCCTCAAAAAGAGAGGCCCACAAAAGACAGGAGGATTGCAGGGACTTTCCTCTAATTTCCCCAGGATTAGAGAAAGTTCACTCCTTCTCTGTAGGGGGTGATAGTTAAGTTTCTCTTTTATCTCTTTTTCTCTCTCAGCCACTGTCCTTTCTCCTTCTCACTGAAGCCTCCTGGGCCTCTGTGCTCCTCAGCAGTGTAAAGAATTTTTTTTTTTTTTTTTTTTTTTTTAGTATACTCTCCAATTAGGACCTTATGCAAAAGGAAAGAATAAGGAAGGATATGGAGAAGCCTAGGAAGGAAGAAAGTGTCCAGTGTCGGTGGGGTATTTATTCAGTTTCTGGACAATTTAGAAGGTTTTATAATATGTCCCCTCTGGCTGGATTTTGTAACCTGATTGAAGTTTTACTATGCAAAGTCACTAGCACTGTTACCAAAATGATAGTTCTAAGAGGTAAATAATTTAATTCGATTCTAAAACTTCCAAATGCTTTATATTATTTTTGCCAGAATGTAGATTTCATGTTTAAATTTAATTTTCCTGATAGTATGAGGATGTGTTAATGCATGCCAAATTGTTTTTGGTTCGTTACATAATGAAATAGTAGGTGATGAAAAAATTTCCAGCGGACTTAACAAAATTTTTAAAATTAGTTATTTTGTAAAACAAAAGGCAAAGCTTGCTCAATTCTGCAGTTGTATGGAGCTAATATTCTTACGCTCTTTTTTCCTCCACGCCACCTTTTTGGCTTTCCAAGGTCTACCAGATACTCTTTCTTTAATGAATTTCAACTCAGATTTTCCCTGCCAAGGTCCAAAAAGAATTTTCAAAATGGTTTTCTCCTACTTGCTACCAAATTCAAGATGAGTAGAAATACTTGAATATTTCTCTGACATTGACTCTATGTCTTATTATTTAAGAATCTGAGAGGTCAAATGTATGACCCAGTACATAGTGGGGAAGTTTGAAGAGAAGAGTATCTGGTAAATCAAGAGAGAGAGTAGAAACTCAGTTAACTCCTGATTAACTTGTTCTACCAAACGGGTTTGTTCTCCATTCCCTCCATACTGACTGTTGCCCAGAGTACAGGTACAGTACCAAACGGACAAGTCACTCTCCATCCACATCCTCCACAAGTGAAAAGCTGTGTGCTTAACCAGTGCCAGCTGGGCTGGTTTCAGACATTTTTAGATTAGCTGTATCTATTATTATAAATTCAACTTTGAACAAAAGAGAATGTAAACTAATGAAATCTTAGTGCAAAAGATGATTCCTTGACCTTGATGAACTTGAAAATGATGTTGAACATGGGGAAAAAACTTGATAAATGTGAATTAGTTAAACTAAAATTGATATTATAAAACTTACTGCCATATTAGGTAGAAAAAGACATCTGAAAAAAAGATGGGGAGAAATTGTAAAGATCTAGAAGGATTCTATACTCAGATTGCTTAACAAATGCCTGTAAGTTTTCTCTCCGCTTTAAGGAAACCAAAACTAATGCATGATAAGTATGGTTTGTAAAATAAGATGACTTAGGACTCTATTTAAAGGACTTAAATACAAAATAACTTCAAGTGAATTGGCAAGTGTTTGTATGTTTATCTCACTTACATAAAGGTAAAATATTCATTGTGAGTTTCACTTTACATATATGTACATACTTATGTGTATTAGACATTTTTGTTTTATTACAATATCCCACTTAAGCTGATTTTTTTTCCCAGAGTAATTACTGGCCTTAATCATGTTGGGTAATAATATCAGGTGTCTTTCATTAAGGACATACTCTGTGACATACAAGATCCTAATTTATATGTATGAACGTTTGTTCTCATAGCAACCCTGTTACGGCCACCTGTGTAGATAAGAAAACTGAGGCAGAGAGATTAAGTAATTAATTGGCTCAGATTTTATGGCTGTCAAATGGAGGAGCTCAGATTCAAACGAGGGCAATCTGGCCCCACAGTCCATGAACTGAGCCTGCATGTACACTTCATGCTTTTCTATGTAAAGATATTGATAAGTCATTGTCCTTTTACATTAATGGACTAAATGAATCAGCATGAGAAACTGAATCTGTATTTAATCAATTATCCCAGTGCTGCCCAACTAAAAGTCAGCCCTAAGGTTACATTCTCCGACAAACAAATTAACACTCATGTTCTGAAGCTCTTCCATTTGCACAGGATAGTTTATCTCTGTAAAAATTGTTCCTAGCCTGTTTTGACTAACATCTCATTCCAAACCTCTAATGCCTTACCACTGGACACTCTTCTAATGCCTTCTCATTCAGAAGAAGAGTTGAAAGGTCTCTGGCATGTCTGGTCTCTCTTCTTTCTCCATTTTCAACTGCATTTATAGCATAGCTTCAACTAATTTTCCCAGTTCAATGATCTAAACCCTGACCAAGAGAGAAAATGGAATAAAAGCACCTTGAACCAAAATATACTTCCAAATTTGGCTCTGCCTGCTGACCTCCATTATTGTATCCTCAGCCCATGTGTTCAGGATGCCACTGAGACCATCAACCTACTGACATGCCAGCCATAAACTGATCAGAAGATAAGATAATTTTCATTTCCTCTTTTCAAAATCCAAAATTATTCACTCAAAACCCCTAGAGGTAGACACACTATATTTAACACCGCTAAATTCAAAATACTTACTGACAAGTTCTCTGTCTTTGTTATAGTCAGCTCTAAGAAAAGGTTTTCTAAGAACTTGTAAATGTATTTTGATTATGAACAGAAGGAATATGTTCAGGAAATTCTCATAATTCAAGTGAAGTGATGAGTGCATTAGCAAATACTAAATTGAAAGATATTAGTTTTAATAATCTCAAGTGTAGCTTTAAGTAGCTCCCAGAAAGTTTTTTTTTTTTTCATTAACTATAGGTGTTCTATTCACTTAATATATGTATCTGAGCAACCCAAGAAAAAAGGGAGTCACTCCATCAGTGACTTATGGAATCATGATGGACCTCTCTCAACTGACGCCTGCTAAACATGAATGTATTATGGTGGGGAGAATGTTTCTATTGGAAAATTACGTGAATAATAGCAGCCTCCTTGACTGCATTCTTCTATGTACTCAATTTTTCCTATTCTAAAGTTAATGACTATTTACTCTGTTGAACTTACTTGAGGAAAAAAAAAAGTGAAAATGACTAATATCAGCTAGAATTTTTTTCTCCAATATGTATAATTCAGTATCAGCTTTCAAACTGCTCAGCCAAGATATAACTAATGGTGGTAATTTCAGACGTTGAATTTTTAATCTCATAAGGATGAATCCATTTTTCCTAAGTTCTTTGTTATGCACGTGTAGACCTATATTTGCTTCTGACCATGTTTGTGCACACAACACACACGCCTACATTGTCACACACACCACATATAATCATTCTTTTTCTGAGTGTCAAGGAAATTACAATTAACTTTTTGTAGAAATTGTGAATTTTTCAAATTTGGTTTAAATGTACTTGTTTTAAAGTCAACACTAGGAGTTTTGGTACCACCTTATCTTTCCACTGAATATAACTATAAAATATGGACAGAATGCATAAAGCAGCTATGTGAACTCTGTGAACCAGAGAAAGCAGAGGGGAGAACCTGAATCTGAAATTTTAGGGAAGAAGTGGTGGATTTACCATTTCCTTTCTTCTAGTATCCCCCAGCCCGAGCTCAGCATACCAGAAGAGAGTAGTGAGACAGAGGCAGGGTCCAGAAGAACACCTTACTTAGTTCTTCTGGCTCGAGAAGCAACAAAGGGAACACCTAACACTCTGAGGAATTATGGAAATAACATAGTTTCTTTTTTCTTTTCTTTTTGTTTTCTTTTCTCTCTTCCCTGATGCCCTGGCCCCCAAGCAATGCCACAGTGTGATGACAGACATTGGAAACACAATTCTGCAAGACCCAAAACCCTGAGGAAAGGGAAACTTGCTCTCTGTTCAGTGAAGCTCTGATTCCAAGAGGATTGGGTGAATCCCATTGTTTTTTTTCTTTTCATCTCCCTGTTGCTTAACTCCAGACATTGCACAGTTGTAGATGTTCACAGCAGAGTGGGATAACTAAAATCTCAGTTTTCACCAGAGGACCAGAGAGAAAAGCTCCCGGGAACTCAAAAGTACTGGGAAAATCATGGAAAGGAAGCAGCTTAATAAGGTGATTCCAGGAAGTTTTTTTGTTTTGTTTTGCTTCGTTTTTAACTCATGAGCACATCAATCTGCTCAAGCATAGATCTGATACTATTTAGCATATCAAAGCATTAAGAACTGAATTAACAGATCACCAGCTATTCTCCACTGGATGTAAACAAGACTCAGGTTCTCATAACATGATATTCAAAATGTCCAGTTACAATCTATTATTACTTGACATAAAAAAATAGAAAATCCTAACTTGAATAGGAAACAACTATCAATTGACTCTAGCACCAAGCTGGTGTATATGTTAAAATTTTTTGATGTAGACTTCAAAGCAGGCATTTGTTAAGCAATCTGAGTTTAGAAACCTTCTAGTTCTTTACAATTGCTCCCCATCTCTTTTCAGTTGCCCTTCTCTACCTAATAGAGCAGTAATTTTTATATTATCAATTTTAGTTTCACTCACATTTATCAAATTTTTTCTGTATGTTCAACACCATTTTCAGGGAATCAACTTTTTTTTTGCACTATTTCATTAGTTTACATTCTATTTTGTTAAAATCACACTACTGGGTATTTACCCAAAAATACAAAAACACTAATTCAAAGGGATACATGCACCCTTACTGTTTATAGCAGCATTATTTACAATAGCCAAATTATGGAAGCAGCCCAAGTGTCTACTGACTGATGAATGGATAAAGAATACGTGGTGTATATATACAACAGAATATTATTCAGCCATAAAAAATAATGAAATGTTGCCATTTGCAATGACATGGATGGAGCTAGAGAGTACAATGCTAAGCAAAATAAGTCAGCCAGAGAAAGACAAATGTCATTTAATTTCACTCATATGTGAAATTTAAGAAGTGAAACAAATGAGCAAAAGAAAAAAGAGAGAGAGACACCAAGAAACAGACTCTTAACTACAGAGAACAAACTGATGGTTACCAGGGGGGAGGTGGGTGGGACAAAGGCTGAAATAGGTGATGGGGATTGAGGAGTCCACTTGTTTTGATGAGCACTGGGTGATGTATGGAATTGTTGAATCACTATATTGTACACTTGAAACTAATATAACCCTGTATGTTAACTACACTGGAATTAATTTAAAAAATAAATAAAAATAAATAAAACAAATGATAACAGCAAAAAAAAAAAAAGACTTTAAAGCTTTAAAGCAAGTACTATAACAATGTTTCAGCAAGCAATAGTTAATACTGTTCAAGCCAATGGTAAATAAAAAGTCTCATCAAAGCAATAGATAGAATGAAGGACCAAATGGAAATTTTAGAACCAAAAATCACAATGACTGAAATAAAAATTCACAGGATGGTCCTTCAGTAAATTAATGCATAAATAAATTGTGTGTGGTACATCTAGATATCTAGATAATAAAATATTATTCAACACTACAAGAAATGAGCTACCAAACCATAAAAAGATATGGAGGAAACTTAAATGAGTACTACTCAGTGGAAGTAGCTGATTAGAACAAGCTACCTACTGTATGATTCCAACTGTAGGATGTTCTGGAAAAGACAAAACTATAGAGGCAATAGAAAGATCAGTGGTTGCCAGGGGTTGGGGGAAGGGAGGGATGAACTGGCAGAGCACAGAGGAATTTTAGGACAATGAAAATACTCTATGATACCATACTCTGTATGATACTATAATGATGGATACACATCATTATACATTTGTACAAACTCATAGAATGTACAACACCAAGAGTGAACCATTATATAAAGTATGGATTTTGGGTGATTATGATGTGTCAATGCAGGTTTATCAATTGCAACAAATGTACCACTCTGGTGAGTGATCTTGATAATGGGGGAGGCTGTGCCTGTGTGGAAGCAGGGAAATCTCTGTCTTTCCTTCTCAATTTTCTTGTGAATCTAAAAATGCTCTAAAAAATAAAATCTTTTTAAAAAATTTCACAAGATGCACATAATAGCTGGAGATGACAGAACAAAGAGTCAGTGAAGTTAAAGACACACCAATACATGGAAATCATCCAGTCTGGAGAATAGTGGAAGAAAAAATGAAAAATAATTCTGATGGGCCATTGCTTGGTAGTCTTGGGAAATGTAACCTAGATTCCTTCTCATTCCAGGAGAGCAATTTAAGGAACTGGGAAGTTCATATTATGCTACTTTATATAAGAGAAGGATCTCCAATCTTGTTTATTTGTTTAGTGGTAAATGATGCCTTATCCCAGTATGCCTCAGTGACCTCTCCTGACATTCTCCCTTCCCCTGGCTCATTACCCAGCGATGACTTCATCCACACACAATATTGCTGGTGGTGCATAAACATCTAAAATCACTCTCACTTAAATCAGATCCCTCACCTTATATTCATGTCTCTCACTCTGAAACTCCTAGCTTTAATAGCTGTTTTTAGATCATTAGGTTTTTGAATGGCCCGAATGCTCCCCTTTGATTTCCTGCTTTCTGTGTCCCATTCAGCTTTCAGCTATGCATACTCCTTTGCAATCTCAGAAGAGAAAGTCCTTCCCATACTCTGGCTCCACAATCACACAGGCTAAATTTCTGATTTACCAGCCAAAAGTAAGAGTGTTCCATACTGAGCTACAATCCGTCTCCTGAAGCCAAGCTTCAGAAAGGTCTATCCACGCAAAATCTGGCACGGCGTGTAATACCTCAGAATTTGCCTATGCTGGCCAAGGAGTGGCGAAGAAATATGATTTTGTTTTCTTTGTTAATTTTGTCACCTTAGAAATTAGTCATTTAACAATTTCACATAGCAGTGTATCATTTCTGATTGATAGTTATCATACTTCAGCACAAATCCCCATAGAATGATAAAACAGAAGTAGTTTAATATTTTAAGAAGACAACCTTCCCCAGGAGACTTATTTTATTACTCTCTTTTTAAGCTATGGTTAACACTCCTTTTAAAATCTCAAGTAAGTCTTTCCCTTTGATCCTCTCTGATACTTCAACCTTGTATTTTGGGTCTGTCTGCTCTGATTTCTTCTTTGTTAACCCTGAGGTTTCCAGAGACTTTTATAATATATAGGATGATAACCTCAAGTGTGAACTGAGGGATGAGTTATGAATTCTAATTGCTCAGAAATAACATGTCACATAAAACATCCTGTTTCTCTGTTTTCTGGTCATTTGCATTCTCTGCAGTTTTTGTCAAGTACAGTCCTGCTAAAACCTGAAACTCTGGGCCTCCCCCTTCTTGCAGGGTAGTCAGAGCACTGAAATGATACTTGAGCCTTTTTCCCCCCTAGCTTTCCAGCTGCAAAGCACATAGGAAATCTATGTGATTCTCTGACTCCTCTTCTTTGCCTCTTAAATAATGCAACAGAATGTAGCGACATTTCTTGGTGAATAGTGCTGCAATCGTAGGAACCTGCAGTTCTTGAATGTTCTGCAGGGCATTCAGGAAGTCTAGTTATGTCAGGGTGAGTAATGGTACAAACACTTACAAGGCCATAGTCTTATCTTATATACGAATTAAGCTTTAATTTAAATTTTGTGCTTATTCTGTTAGGGGAAAAAAAAGTAATACGGGTTGTTTATGTCTTAAAAGCAATGATAGCAAGGTCCCATCTTTATCACAGCTCCAATATTTCTATTCTAGAATACAATGTCACACCATCAATGCTAGTCCTTTGGTACAGTGTTTCTCCTATGTGAACTGTGACCTTCAGACCACATGATCAGAATCATCTGGGCCCAGCAGATGGGTGGGTGAGGCTCAGTAATTTACACATTTTACGTCCTCCCAAGGTGATTCTTCTGCCACTAGTTAGAGAGCCTCTATCCCTGGAAAAGACTGAGTTTCAGGACAATAAAAATGATGACCCAACATTACTCGATGCTATGTAACTAATGTCTGAAGGACAAAAGTATCCATCGAAGATGAAAAGAAAGGAAGAAATGTCCTAGAATTGGTACATATTTCACTTCTAGTATAAAAAATCATATATTAGCGGGCACCTGGGTGGCTCAGTTGGTTAAGCGTCTGCCTTCCGCTCAGGTCATGATCCCAGGGTCCTAGAATCAATTCCCACATCAGGCTCTCTGCTCAGCGGAGAGCCTGCTTCTCCCTCTGCCCCTCTCCCCCTTGTGCTCTCTCACACTCTCTCTCTGAAATAAATAAATAAAATCTTTTTTTTAAATCATATATTAGAGCAAAAAGGGACTTTAGATATCATACAACCCAAGCATTAGAATGTATGACTGAGGACACTGACTGCAGCAGCTGTTAACTTATCGAGTGCTTATCATGTACTAGGCATTGTGCTAAGCCCTCTATGGGGAATACTTGATTTCATCTCTGTGCTCAGAGAGTTGAAAAGGATGTACGGTCTTCAAGTATGTTATTGGCAAAGATAGGATTGAGCTAATATATTCAGTTAATAGCGACATTCTTGTTTCAACAACTTCATGTCTTCTTCCTGGAGGAAAGGCGGATACCACCAACTATGCGCCCCTGAAAATGAGTTTCAAGTACCCATTTAACAAGTCACACTTGAACAAAATATTTGCCATCTACTTACTTTTTCATTTTCCCTAAAGAAGGAAGAAATAGAATTCTCTAAAATGCCATACTTTGACCTTATTCAAAGTCCAAGCACAAAGCATGTTGTGTTAAAATGAAATGACTAGAAAACATCCACTTAATGTGAAGAGCACCAAGAATGTTGGAATTAGTTTCCTTTTCAACGATCTGCTCTTAATTGTATAATGAAGAATTATACATTGTGATCTTTAAGAAGTAATTTAATTGTACATTCAGTACTGTGTAGGATTGGGAGTAGGCAATTTGCTTCCTCATTATCTCTAGGGATCTGTTTGCACGTGGGCTGTGTACATATGTTTCATGCAGTCATTTGTTAAGCATCCTTATATTTTCTATTTCCTACAGACCTTGTCATTTATTTAAGTTCCCTGAATTTGTAAGATCAAAAACCTCCATCTTCCTTTATATTCTCTTGTGGTAGACTTCAGATATGGGGACTAAGTAGTTCTTAAAAAAAAATTATTTATTTATTTGAGAGAAAGAGAGACTGAGTGGTGGGGGAGGGGAGGGAAATGGGCAGAGGCAGAGAATCTTCAAGCAGACTCCAAGCAGATTCCCCCACTGAGCATGGAGCCCGAAGCAGGACTTGATCTAATGACCCAGGAGGTCATGATCTGAGCCAAAACTCTTTTTTCAGCAAAAAGCCAGATACATTAGTATGGCTGAACTTCCATTAACTTCCATGCTCTAGTCCTGGCCTAGACTGAATTAATTTCTTTCTTCTTTCTTTCTTTCTTTCTTTCTTTCTTTCTTTCTTTCTTCTTTCTTTCTTCCTTCCTTCCTTTCCTTCCTTTCCTTCCTTTCTTTCTTTTCTTTCTTTTTTTTCTCTTTCTTTCTTTCTTTCTTTCTTTCTTTCTTTCTTTCTTTCTTTCTTTCTTTCTTTCTTTCTTCTTTCTTTCTCTCTCTCTCTCTTTTTTAAGATTTTATTTATTTGAGAGAGATAACGAGAGTGCAAGAGAGCATGAGAGGGGAGAGGGGCAGAGCAAGAAGCAGACTCCGTACTGCGCAGGGAGCCTGACATGGGGCTGATCCCAGGACCCGGGGATCATAATCTGAGCTGAAGGCAGACGGTTAACCGACTGAACCACCCAGGCGCCCCCTAGACTGAATTTCTTACCATTTTTTTTCAGCTGTATTTTTTTTACCATTTTCTCTGTTCTTCATTTTATATTACAACAGTGTTTGAAATTCCTTGAATATAACACTATTTTATTCACCCAGGCATGTGTACATATTGTTTCATCTGCCTAAGACTTTCTTTTACTCATCTGCCTGAAGAACTGCAAGGAGGTTTAATTCAAATGTTAACTACTTGGCAACATTCTCTTTAATTCAGCCTCACCCTCTAAGTAGAATTTATCACTTTCTTCTCTGTGTTATCTCTAGACCTTGTACTTACCTCTCTCTATCACTGCATTTGCCACTGTACATTTTAATTGCTTGCTTGTACACCTTGGTTTCTTACTTAATTCTGAATTGCTTGAGGTAGATACTTTGTCTGATTCTCCTTTATTTCTCCAGAACCCAGAATAATAGCTGACAGAGTAAATGCTTATTGAATAAAGGAGATTTATATTTCCCTTGGTTTTATGTTCCTAAAGACTCATACTTTAAATGCAATTTTCTTTGTAAAGATGAAAATCTGTACTGAGAAAACACCACTTAGTGGGAATCAGCATGTTAATTAGTAGAGCAAACATTAATGACTAAATCAACTTGTCAATACAATGAGAATTTTTATTTCCATAGAACTTCACAGTTTCTGAAGAATTTTCTTATGCATGAACTTATTTTGATACTACCAAGGTAGATATTCATTACTCGGTGCAATTGAATGAATGAAGATCCCACAGTATGTTTTACCCAGTATATCTAGTTTGTATGTTTCCCCCATTTTTTTTTTTTTTGCTTTTAACCTCAAATTGCATGTTCATTCTAGTTACAAAGATAGGAGATATGAGTAAATAGCTTAGTGACTCCACTTCAAGGAAAATGGATAATTTATTTGTTTTATGGAAGTCTTCAAATTGAAAACTGATTGCTTTCTAAAAGATAATTTAGCATAAATCTCTTTTTTTTCAATTGAATGAGTGCTCACAAGCATTTATTTTAAAAAAATGTGTACCATATCTCAGATATTAAGCTATAGGCGTAAGTATTCCCCAATGCTGTTACAAAACTTCAAAAAGACTTGTGAGAAAGGAGAATTTGCAACCATTAAAAAAACACCAAAAACAATCATCTCCCCCCTTTTTTTCGAATGAAGAAAAGCAAAAAGGAGTATGGGGATACATTTAAGTTTTGCAATAGCTCCCTAATACTTATACATAGACACACAGATTATTATAGAAATACAAATTAAATCTGGTTTATATGTTGGAATTTCAATTAACCGATGACTAGCCATTTTAGAAATGGTTATGTGACTGCAGCTCAACATTGTCCTCTGGCTATTTCAACAAGAAAATAAGGAAAGTAAGTTATACTCCCTACCATCTATTTATTCAACACATTGTTTGAACCAAAGTAAGTCTTACTGAATTATGCAGTTTTGAAGCCCAGAGCTGCTATTTTTTTCTACCATAAATATTTCTTTCCATAAATATTCTCTGGACTTTAAGTGACTGACTGCATTTGAGAGCATTGAACCACTTGCCCTCAATGCAACCCTAAATATCATCATGAAAGGATTTGGCCAGAACTGTATTTTCTAATAGTCACTGGGGCCAAGTATTAAATGTTCATTGTCCCATTTTTTATGTTAATTTTCATCTTAGTGTCACTAGCCATTTCTTCACGAGACTGCCACTTTGCAGGTAGTCTTCCATTCCCTTCTGATGCTACTCATGACCCTGGCCCCCGGTGAGGGAACACTCCTCTCCCCTATGCTGTTCCTGCCAACCCCTCCCTTCCCTGCATTTCCAAAGCATGGGCACAGACAACTGAGAACAAATAATATAAATTTAAAGGGACTTCACTAAAGTTTAAGGGAAAAGTGAAAGGAGAATGTAACTCAAGCAACAATAGAATACTCTACTCTCTCCTACTAAACTGGTTCTTTACACAGGTCCTCAGTTGTGTCCCTCCCAGTTTCTCTCTATTCTCCAACCTTAGGGCCACTTACCACTTCTCCACATCTCAGAATATGATCCCCAACAGCTCCTGCCCACAAAGAGAGAGGATGTTTCCCCCAATCTATCTAAATCTCTGTTTCCTGAGTCCTCATTGTCTTTCTTTGGCTTAATCTCTTTCAAGGATGATTGAGACTGGGAATATCCATCATGTTCCATGGAAAACCCAACCCCACCATAGAGATTTAGTATGATTTTATGGCCTGGTCGTGATAGTCACAAAGCATTATAATAACATCGCTAAATCTAAAAAAGCCTGAGTAATTTAATTTTATTCATGATCACCTTGGGATAGCTATCTATGATTATATCTATATTTTATATCATACAGACATTCATTTCAATTGCCTCCACGTTCAAGGCACATTTCTACTAGAGGAGTCAAGCATCTCTATGAAACCTTTAATATTTCTAAATTACTTGTTAGATTATATTCAAACTGCTTAGTTTGATATTCAAAACCCTTTACATTCTGGTCCCAACCTACATTTCATGCTTATTTTTCCTGTTCCAGTGCATCCTATGTTCCACTCAATCTGGTCAACTATTGAATAAGCCATCTTTGCCTTTCTCTCTCCTCTGGTTGTCCTAATGCAACTACTCTCCCCATAGAAACAAGTCTTCACCCAATGACAGAATTTTTAACATCCTCTTTATAATTCAATTATTAATAAGGCATCATAGAACTCAAACCAGATGGACCAGGCTTTTTATACTAATCCGATTTCTCTAAAAAACTTCTTGCATTTTTCAGCGTATTATAAATTGTAGTTAAGCTTTATAGTCATGAAAAAATCAAGTATTAGTTAAAGGATCTGTGCAGACCAAAAATAATCTGTTTTTTTAGGTTAGATGTGCTTCCAAGAGTGAAATTCTATAATGGTTTAACTGCGCCACTGACCTACATAATTTACCACAGTGGGCATTGGGGGAAAGTCAAAGTCAGCACAAGCCAGAAATGCTCTTCTCAATTAACTAAAGGAGAACAACTACTGTTTCTTTTGTTTGTTCAGAGAAAATAAAAGTTTCTATTCTGTATAATCAAACACATGAGTCACAAAGGTAATAATACACTGAAGAAGCTTAAAAAAACACAATTTAGAAGATTCCTAGAAGTACCCTCTGAACTAAATGAATGCCAACACATCCATTTAGGAACTAAAACATTGGATTAAAAAGCAGCAAGCTCTTTTATCTTATTGGCAAATGAATCTCATTTCAGGGCTTTTTGCTTTCAATGTTGTTTGTTTTTAAAAAGCTGGTATGTATAGAAACAATGACCAAGCAGCTTAGTGAGTTAATAAACTGGCAGCTCCAGGGATAAGAAAAAACGCCCCATAGAAGACAAAATATTACTTACATAAAAAGCAGAGCTATGTTGTTCCCTGGCTTTAGGTCTTTCTTTCTTTTCTTTTTTTTTTTCCTTCTCCCTCAAATAGACATAATGAAATTTTCCACAATGCAACATCTATGTGATGACTATATATCCAATTACTTCTGAAAAGCCTCTCGTGCAAAGAGAAAACTAACCATTTCATGAGTTTGGAGATTCACTAAGCAAAAGTAAATTCAGTCAAATCATGCTGTGTTAAAGAAAGGGAAGCCAAATTACCAAAATAATGTAAAGGGGAAAGGGAGTGAGGAGAAAAGGAAAAAGGAGTGAAGATCAAGTGGATGAAATGCTTCTACTTCATTTAAAAATCGTCCTTCAGGAGTACAAATGAGTCTTGTTGGAAAAAAAAAAAGTCATAATGAGAACTCTCTGCAAGTATTTGAGTCATGTTACAGGTTGGCCTATGATTGACAGAAGATTTATATGTATTTAAATTTATATTATGCTCTTATCTGCTAAAGTGTTTTCATTAACACCCACTCTGTTCCCTCATGATACTGAGGTTACCCTATATATTACTGAAATTTAATAGAAGTATAACTTTATAAATTACCTTCTCTGCAATGGTTAAAATCAGTAAGAAAAGAAAATATTCAATATGCATGTAAAGAAAGGCCATAGCCCTTGAAGGTTTAAGTAACCAAAACAGTGGTATTGCCATTTACATAGCTTCAAGGAAATAAACAAATATAGACTGACTACCCAAACGTAGGTCCATGATCTTAGTGATTGAAGACAAAATAATGGCACAGTTTCAAGTATCAGAAGACTGGCGCAGAGCACCCCCCCTTGAGAGTAGAAAAGGAGGTCCAAGTGAGGCTTTCTCATCACTGAGCAAGAAGATGCATGTTAGGAAGAGAAATGCCTATTTCAATAGCTGAGAAAACCATCAATCCTTGGCATCTCCTGCCAAAGGAAATTGAGTATAGTGGTTTCTGGCTGATTCATAAAATAAAGGAACTTCATATCTTGGAAATAATAGAACAATGATAATGCAATTTTTCTTTAATTTCTCCACTGCATCTAGCAAAGTTTTGCTTATAGGAAATCAACAAATATGTATTGATGGAATGTTATATGCCAGAGCTACCTATGATCACTCAGCTTGAGTTATAACTGCCCATTTATTCACAGTTCATTTATGATTTCTGCACTGACCTGCCATTTTTCTTTACTGCTTTGGTTTGCATTTCCTCCTCCAACCTTCATTGCTCACCTTCCCTTGCCTCCTTCTCACTTTTGATACTTCAATGAATCATGTCAGTTAATCAGTCTGACCTAGAATCTGCTATCAGTAATTTATACTAGCTCAACACTTGACAGATTTTACTTTGTCAGCAAGTCCCTGCATATTGAGAGACCGAATATACAAATGGGCAACGGACAGTCCTTATGGGAAGATAGAACTCTGACCCACAACCACCGCAGCAATCAGCCCAGAATCATTAGGACTTGGTCGGTAAGTGCCACTTCCCTAAGTATTGCTTCTGTCCCTTTCTTACAACTTAGGGTCAGTCAACTAGAGAAAGCCAAATATACTTCCCAAACCAATCACAGAGGACACCTTACTTCTTTTAGCCTGACTCCAGTTTCCTCATGCCAGCAACCTCCACTCAGAGCATATTTGAAGCCTTTCCCATTTTTTATTATAGAGCTTTCCCACTACGCTACCCACTTTTAAGTCTCTGCCAAGGCAGGTGATGGTGTCTGACTCCTTTGCTATAGCAAGTTCTAAATGAATAGTTCGTTTGTTCTCATTTAGGTGGTCTTCATTTATTCTGACAATATTACTTGTACCAGTATTTATATTGTAAGGTCCTTTTTTTCCTAAATTTTAATTTAAATTCTAGTTAGTTAACATATGGTGTAATATTGGCTTCAGGAGTAGAATTTAGTGATTTGCCACTTCCATATAACACCCAGTGCTCATTGTAACAAGTGCCCTCCTTAATACCCATCACTCATTTAGCTCATCTCCCACCCACCTCCCTCCATCAACCCTCAGTTTGTTCTCTATCATTAAGAGTCTCTTGTGGCTTGTTTCCCCCTTTCTTCCCCCCTTCCCATATGTTCCACTGTTTTGTTTCTTAAATCCCACATATGAGTGAAATCATACAGTATTTGTCTCTGACTGACTTATTTTACTTGGCATAATACACTCTAGCTCCACCCATGTTGTTGCAAATGGCAAGATTTCATTCTTTTTGATGGCTGAGTAATATTCCATTGTGTATATATACTACATCTTCTTTATCCATTCATCAGTCAATGGACATTTGGACTCTTTCCATAGTTTGGCTATTGTTGATAATGGTGTTGTGAACATCAGGGTGCATATACCCTTTGAATCTGTATTTTTGCCTAATTTTTAATTTACAAAAGAATATTGTACTCCTGGGGTTTTTTTTAAAGGATTTTATTTATTTATTCTAGAGAGAGAGAGAGAAAGAGAGAGTGAGCAGGGGGAGGAGCAGAAGGGGAGGGAGAAGGAGAAGGAGAGAATCTCCAGCAGATGTGGGGCACGGTCTCACAACTCTGAGATCATGACCTGAGCCGAAATTAAGAGTTGGACACTCAACCAAATGAGCCACCCAAGCGCCCTTATTTTGCTTCCGTTTCAAGCATAAATCAAAAATAGCCAAGCAATGGGGAGGAATTTGCTTGGATTCTTGAGAGATGCTTTAGCCAGATGATGGTCCTGCTTTAATTTCTACAGATATACCAGGACTTGCTGATAGGAAGAAAGCCTGTGAATCTTCAAATTTATCATGGTATTTGGAAACTACCCAAGCTCTGGTTTACTGAAATGCCTCTTTGCTAAGTAGCTGTTCTTCATCTCTTGTCTGTTTATGAAAATGGAAGATGGTTCCTTTTCCTCCTTCACTCTGAGACTTCAAAATGTGCAATCTAGGATTATATTATCTCATATTTAAGAGTATATTTGAATTTTTGTAAATACATATATATATATGTATTTTGTGTATATATATATATATATATGACATTTTAGGATGTAGCCATGGAAGAAGAAACTGAGGCTCAGGGAATGTAAAATGATTTATTAAAAAATCAGAGTTGGTAGGTACCTGATTCATGGTGTAATCTATCTTGCTTTGAATTTAAAGACCACCTGCTTTCCTCAATATCACACTGGCTCATATAATCACTCTTTTTTGTGTGTCTCATATATGGATGATTATCACTTCTTTGTGAACACTATTTGAAGGATTCAGAATGAAGATGCTCAGTTAGGCTTAGTGGATGACTAAACAAAATAGTTTTTGTTTTGTTTTATTATATTTTTAGATTTAAAAGTCTTCAAGGATAGGAACTGTCTCTTACTTTATAAGACCCTAGAATAATTCAGTCTATGCCTTGTCTTTCTAATTTAATTACCATCTTCACATTTCAATCAAGATGGAATAGTGCCATTTGTAACAATTGTCAAAAACTGTATATCCAGGGATGCCTGGGTGGCTCATTTGGTTGGGCATCTGCCTTTAGTTCAGGTCATGATCCCAGGGTCCTGGGAATGAGTCCTGCATCAGGCTCCTTGCTCAGCGGGGAGACTGTTTCTCCCTCTACCTGCTGCTCCCCCTGCTTGTGCTCTCTCTCTGGCAAATAAATAAATAAATAAATAAATAAATAAATAAATAAATAAATCTTAAAAACAAACAAACAAACAAACAAACTGTATATCCAAAGTGCATGTCTCAAAAAGACACTTTGGTGATTGTGAGGTTATAGGATGATTGTTTATATGCATATTCCATTCATCCTTATTTTAGAATGAATTAGAAGAATCTGGTCCATATTATACCATTGATTCTTGTCATGAATCTCTACTCAAAAGCCTGGGTAAAGCAGAATATCCTCAGCATAAGCTAGAAATATGAGAGAATACCCTTCCATAAGAAACTGAATAAAGGAAAAAAAAATAATTATAAAGTACAACATTTTATTCTACAATACTTAAAAATGAAGAAAGGGGACATGTACAAAGAAAAATTGAAAGGTAAAACAAGTCATAAAAAAATTATAGTGTTTTTTTTTCACTGAGAGTATTAAAATAAAATTGAGGAGCCAGTTGCATATTAATGCACACAGAAAAGCTTTACCTGTTTACTTGCTCAAAATATGTAATGGCCAGCCATGGCATTGTTAAATGTCATGTGCACTTGATCCTTAGATTGGCTTTAATATGAAAGCCTTAGGTTTAATTACATTTCCCTTCTACCGTGAGGACACGGTTTGACTGACAGGCATTTTATAAATAAATAAATATGTATTTCAATCTGTTCCAAAGCCAGGAAAAAATATATTTAATAATATCAGCAATGTTGGTGCCAGTTGTTCTATAATCTTTCTTAAGAAAAGAATATGCAGGGCGCCTGGGTGGCTCAGTTTGTTAAGCGACTGCTTTCGGCTCAGGTCATGATCCTGGAGTCCCGGGATCGAGTCCCACATCGGGCTCCCTGCTCAGCAGGGAGTCTGCTTCTCCCTCTGACCCTCCTCCCTCTCATGCTCTCTGTCTCTCATTCTCTCTCTCGCAAATAAATAAAATCTTAAAAAAAAAAAAAAAGAAAAGAATATGCATAAGATTACAATGTCAGATATTTTAATAACTGAAAAGAAATTAGCAAACTTTAATTTTAATTAATTCATTACACCTTACCTAATCCTTGGAATGTTAGTGAGAGTATGTACTGATAACAACCTTGAATTTATATAAAGCTCTATCCCATCACATATTTATCTCCACATGATATCATTTTATCCTTCAAAGATTCAGTAAAATATATACAAAAGTATTACTATCTGATTTTTTATATGTAAATGAAATGAGGCTAAGAAAAGAGCAGTGGCTGGTCCAAGTTATATAGTCAGTAAGTAACAGGGTCAGATTAGGGCTTTTGGTTCTGTAAGAGCCCTGCTTCTACAGCCCACTGAGTTAGATAGGAACACTCTGAAATATTCAGTATAGCATCAATTTAAATTCCATGTTTTTATATATAAAACCAGTGAATGAATTTAATTTTTATGTAATTATCACTGTTGATTATAATTAATATAATTGTATTTATAATAATATACCAATGTTTTCAAAACTTCTCTGAAGAAAAGAATCGACTGAATGCTTATTTCAAAAAGAAAAAAAAATGAGATTGCCAGACTCAATACTGAATGAATATATCCAACATTGAGGTTTAGTGGTCTATATATGAATAAATTCCTCCAAGTGATACTTAGTTCCAGGGACATTGGGAATCAGTCAATGATCCAAATCAATTACAAAATAATCTAGTAGCTCCAGTAAGTACATTTGTAAAGTGTGTAATTATCAAACATATTTTAAGTAATATTGTATTTATGTATTTATGTAACAAAAGCAAGGACTTTCTCCGATTGTAATCATGCCTTGTAAGAGATATAAAAATGTTCAGGTGCCTGGGTGGCTCAGATGGTTAGGCGTCTGCCTTTGGCTCAGGTCATGATCTCAGGGTCCTGGGATCAAGTCCCACATGGGGCTCCTTGCTTAGCAGGGAGCCTGCTTCTCCCTCTGCCTGCCACTCCCACTGCTTGTACTCTCCCTCTCTCTCTCTGGAAAATAATAAATAAATAAAATCTTTAAAAAAAAGATACAAAAATGTTCAAAACAAAGAGATTAGGATGATAAAGAGACAGATAACAAATGGTTAAATCAAACTGTAATGTTTAAGAGGGAAAGCAAGGATTTTATAGCTGTCTTAAAGCATTTAAAGAATTGTCCTGAGGAAGACAGAGAATTATGTTCTTTAACTAGTGGTGAGCACATATTAGATGCTCAATAGATATTACAGAAATGAATGAAATGAGAGAATGAATGAGCAGTTGAATAAATAGAACCAGTGGGTAGAAAGAAGAGCAGAGGATGGGAGGGACAGGGAAATAAGTATCACCTTAACGTAAAGACTAATGCTCTCTTGGCAAGAGCTGCCCACAGAGGTTCAAATCAGCAAACTGCCTCAGCTGGATTGAAAAATCAGATGACAGTTAATTTTTTTTTTTCAGTATCATTGAAAAGAGAGATGATGATTCTTACTAAAATTATGCATTTTGCAAAAAGCTAGCCTTTTTTTTTTTGTAGCTACATCAAGCTATAAAAGTTAACCTTCAAACTAGTGTTCTTTTTAATTCCCATAAAATGGTGAAACCAATTTTTAACACATGGAAACAATTTCAGGAAGGAAGTTGTTCTGGGAGAGAAAATGTCAAATATTTTTCAATTAAATATGCATTTCCAACTGTTTCTAGAACAAACCAATATTCACAATACTAATAGTATGGCTTCTTGTCTTTCTCCCCTCATCTAGGAACTTGCTGGGAATTTCACACATCTCCAACAACGATATCAAGCGAGGTCTAGGACAACAAAGGAATGCAGTGTAGTACATAAACTCCCTTGAGTTTAAGGAGGTTAGGTAGTTACTCAGTGAAGAGCTTGGATTTAAACCTGTCTTATTTTTTTATCGTGTGTTTTTAATTTCTGTGTGTTTTATTTCTACCTGCAGAAAGCCTTCTACAGTTGACACTAATTGAATTAGTGTCATCACTCTGTATTGCCTAATCGACATCCTCCAGTAAGACATAATTTATAGCAGAAGTAAATTTCAATAGTTTTATCTGAGTTAAATGATATACGAAGATAAGTAAAAATTGAGCAAGATCTTTTCTTAGGAAAATGCTATACTAAAATACCATTGTCATTTATGGAAAATGCATACTGACAGGAAATTTTAAAATTCAATAGTAGACATTCTTTGAGGAGGGCTTTTTAGAATCAGAATATGAACTGGTAATGGAACACACCCAAGAAAGTCAGTGAAGCACTGAGCTTTGTGTGATGGACCAAGAGATTTGTAGATAGTTAGCAAGCTTTGCCATCACTGCATTTCATCCAATGGTTTTTAAAATTATTGAAATAGAAGAGTAGAAATGATACCAGTTATAAAATATGGAAAATCCTACAGGAGACAGGAATCACTTAAGTATTTGCTTTTCTGATGGAGATAAGATTTATTCACATATAAGCATCTAAACACCCCCCAGCTCCTACAACTAAAAGAGAGTTTTCTCCTTGCACAGTAAATTACTTTACCTTATCCTCTACTTTCTTTGAAAAAGTTCGAACCCCCTCTGGGTTCCTCTGAACTGCACTTTCTCCTTCCCAAATACATATATCCCAAATTTTGTTTATCATTTCCTTGCTGGTCATTTTAGTTTTATCTCATATAAATGAATGTCCAATAATTTTTTATTTGAAATTCAGATAAAATGCTTGAAATATATATATTCTTTAATGACTTGCTTGCTTTCTTCAGCATAATATTTATGAGACCTATCCTATTAATGTGTATGGCTAGATTTCATTTATTTTCATTGCTGTACAGTGACCAATTATATATATCACCAATTGATATCTAAAGTGACTTCACCCATTGAAAAAAACTCCCACCAAAAGCCTATGGGAAATTTTATTACCCATTTACTCTCTAAAATCATTGAAGTCAAACTTCTTATATTCAATATTGTAGGTGTGAAATAGTATCTCCCTATCTTTCCTGTCATTGGCCTATTTTCCTATTTTGTTATATGAGTTTTTCTTATGGGATTTTAGACTTTCTTCAACCAAACTGTAAACAAAGCAATAGCTTTGTTGACAATATGTATACATATTCTCAATGGGTTGTGCCCTAACTTACCATATCTTTAATAAATGGAATTTTAACTGGTATCATCTACATTTCACACTTGATTTGTTCTCATGGCTTTTCCTCCAAAAGAGAGGAAAAAAACCTGATAGGGTTTTCCTGTCTCAAGAACTAAATTTATGATCTGATATTGCTATCAATTCACCTCAAACTGATAATAATTCTAAGATATGGCCACTAAATGAACATGCTTCAGTCCACACACACACACACACACACACACACACACAAAGGAAAGAAAGTCTTCCTACATTCTTGTTCCATGTTATCAGTAGGTCTGATAGCAGAAATCATACATGTTAGTGTTAGGCAGCTGCAGATCAGAAATATACACTATACACATTATTGCCCCTTGACTGACTTTTGACAAGTTATGCAACACTGTTCCCTACTTTTTCTAAGTATTTCTTACTGCTAAATGAATTACATAACATTATGGCAGGAATCTTTGCTTATTTGCCATTTTCCTATTGAATACTCCTACTGAGTAAATCTGTGTTTCCTTCTTTTTTGAATGACAATCTAAATTCTCCCTGATTCCCTGAATTTATTGTGTGTCAGTATATCCCTGTAGAGTCATAAATAAACCTCACTGTTACTCCTGTTTACATAGTATAACATTGTTATCTCGTGACCGATGTTGAATGGTAAATACATGGAGAAATGTTTCATGTGTTCTAATTACTTACTGGCCATGAGATTAGCTTTGCCTAAGAGGGCAGATTTGGAGTCACTCAGTTCTGAGTTTGAAAGCTCAGCTTTGTACATTAGGGGTGCAAACTTGACCGATATTTAATCTTTTTGTGTAAATTGGTGGCCTCATCTTCAAGAGGGACAATCATAGGGAAAAATATCTATCTCAAAGATTATTATAAGCATAAAGAGTGATAAAGCAGAAAATTAGGCTTATAGTAATAGCTGAAAAAATTATAGTTATCTTCATCATCAGAGAGAGAATGAGATAGAGAGAGCATGAGAGGGGGGAGGGTCAGAGGGAGAAGCAGACTCCCTGCTGAGCAGAGAGCCTGATGTGGGACTCAATCCAGGCACTCCAGGATCATGACCTGAGCTGAAGGCAGTCGCTTAACCAACTGAGCCATCCAGGCGCCCCTTACAATTAGTTTATATTACTTAATCCCTGTCCCGCTTTTTGCCCATTCCCCCCCACCCCGCACTCCTCAGGTTTTTTCAAAACTGGACCCTAAGCCTTGTGGTTTGATTTGTCTGTGAATTTAGAATATGACTTGTGAAGTTTGCTGGGCAGAAGCAAGACCTACACTGGAGAGCCTATTTGGGATGCAGCAGAAGAGGTGGAAGGAGCAAACTGAAGTTTTGTATGACAAAGGCAGGTATTGGGTAAGCAACTTCTGAAAAGGAAGTAAGGATTCCACTGAACACCTGATTGAACCACCCATGGCTCAGAACTGCTAAACCAGGTGCTATCTGAAGTGAACCTAAGTTGATAAGATTCTACATAAAGATAGAGTTCTTAGCAACTTTTCAGCAAGTGCAAAACATGCAGCTCCCGTCCTTATGTTTACATATATCCTCTTTTCACAAGAAAAAGGACTGAGAAAGACATGAAGGAAATTCTTTCTCTTCTTTTTGAGATCCCAGGGAGCATGTTCTAATTGACTAAGGTGTTTCTCATCTACTCCCATAAGGGATATTCTGTCTACATTCTCATGGTGAGGTAATGCCACATCTTCAACCAAGGGACTTTTTTTTTTTCCAAGAAAGGTGGGAACAATACCCTTCAGCTTTGCACCCATGGTTATAAAGTTGAATTCATAGGTTATTTCAGTTTCCCATTTTGGGGGTCCTACTTTGTTTTCTCACCATCTGATAAAGAAAATGACCAAGTGAAAAAATAAGGTATCAAGGAGTACTCCTTACATTGGAGCTTGACCCTCTTGATGTGGAAAACAAAGGCAAAAGAAAAAAAAAGGAAAAAGAAAGGCAAAATTTCCTTACTGCCTACAGCCCCCTGACAAGTCCTGGAAACAGGCAGAGTGACCTTCCTCTGGGAGCTCAGCTGCCTTGATGTTGACACCACACTGAGGGCAAAAGGCCATCTTAGCCTGACCCCCAGGGTCCTGTGAGTCTACTTTATTTATTTATTTTTTAAAGATTTTATTTATTTATTTGAGAGAGAGAGAGAGAAGAAGAAGAAGCAGGAGGAGTGGCAGAGGGAGAGGAAGAAACAGGACCCCACTGAGTGAGGAGCCCTATGCAGGGCTCGATCCCAGGATCCTGAGATCAACATCTGAGCCGAAGGCAGACGCTTAACTGACTGAGCCACCCAGGTGCTTTCTGTGAGTCTACTTTCAACATATAGAAATTCCTTTGGAAACTTCCTTTATCTCTACCTCCCAGGATATACGTTGGCCATCATCCCCCAAGCATATGGCCCACTGATATACATCTGAAGGGTCTCATGACTGAGGGTTTACTAAACAGTGATAAATGACCTTTTCTGAACAATAGCTAGCCCCCTCAGGATCCTGGAAACCTTGTTTCCAAAATACCTGGAGGCTTGTGCTATCCCTAACCCCCTCCCAACTTGAAAGTATATAATGGGCTACTCCTCATGACCCCAGTGCAGCTCTTTCTGCCCATGGGTCCTGTGTCCGTGCTTTAATGAAACCACCTTTTTGCACCGGAGATATCTCAAAAATTCTCTTGGCCATCATCAGTCCTGAACCCCAACATTTCTACATCACTCTTGTAATGCCAACATTGGCAACTATTTGAATGTGGATGACAAAGGACAGAAGGTCAGTGAAACATCTCAAAGGTCCATGTGTGTTTTATATGAAAGATAAGTTAGGTTTGACCTGAGTTTTCTTAGTAAAGTTTCCAAGTGTTTTCCAATGCCCTATATAACTATCTATGTCAAACAGCCTATCAAGAGAGCCTGAAGCATTACATGTATTGGACTATAGTCAAGCACTGTTAAAGAGAGAGTAGAGTGAAATCTCTGATGTCAGATTGATCCACCTAGTCCTGGGGATACCTAGCTATTTGGTATATCCTAGACCATAGTACACGTGGTTATTCAGTTCTTCAGCTGCCCTGCCCGCATTATTTTATATTTATGTAAACATTACATGGATATCTTTACTGGAGGGTTCAATTTTGGCACAAATCAGATCTCTTTCCATTGGCTTGAACTTCAGTAACTTATTTGTCTAGAGCTCTCTGTCCCACTGTTTTCTGAGAAACTTGCTTCTGTGGTACCTTTCCTATCTACCCACTGGCAGACCTGAGAGAACAACTGTAGAAGATGCTGGAGAAGTCATCAGTGTGAATGAGTCCATTTATTCTTCAGGTAATTCGCAACCTTCAACCTGCACAAACCTTGCCTAGAGAGCATGATTAAATAGATTCCTATGCTACATCCCAGATGATCTGATTGGTCTGGGATGAGGCTTGAGAATTTTATTTCTATCAAGTTACCAGGCAATGCTGCTATTAGTTTAGGACTACACACTGAATATCACTCAATTATGACACCAGTGGCAATTTTAGGATATTTTGTTGACAGATTTTAGAGAAAGAGCTTTCTCCTCAGGTATAATCTTCTTTCTTTGTATGTTCACATTTAAAATGGCAGGTGTATTCCTCAACCAGTAATGATGCCTTATTTGACTCACAGATGGGATGTCAATTCAGTGCTGGTTGTGCAATGATCACATTCTATACATAATTCAGATGTGATCTGATATCAACTGTTACGTACTTTTGAAAGCTCAAATTACCATGGTTCTGAACCTGCTTCCTCAATCTACCCAAACAGATGTGTAGGACTCCTAAAAATATCTCCTGTTATTCCCAATTGTCCCCTCCCTCGCCAAGGGGACATAGCTTATAAACCAGTTTCTAAAGGTGCAAGCAATTTCAGTTTCTATTACATTCTTCTTCTGATGCCTGGCTCCCTACTTCCCAAAGAGTCTCTTATTTAAGGTCCTCAGTGCTGCTGATGTGGAGAACAAAGGCAAAAGGAAATGTAGACAAAATTAAATTTCCTTACAACTTGCAGCCCATTGACAAACACTGGAGACCAAGGCAGAGTGTGACATACCTCCAGGAACTCCCAACTGTCTTCATGTTAATGCTTTGCTAAAGGCAAAAAGCAACCTTAGCTTGACAATGAGCCAGACCTCCAGGATCCTGTAAGTCTTCTTTAACATATAAAGATCTTTTTGGAAACTTACTTGTCTCCATCTACAACCACCCTCCCACCCACCACCAACTTAAACATCTATAACTAAATGCTCCTCACAATCCCAGGGCAGCTCTTTCTGCCCATAGGTCCTGTCCCTGTGCTTTAATAAAACCACCTTTTTTTGCATCGAAAATGTCTCAAGAATTCTTTCTTGACTGTTCACTCCTGGACCTCACATCAAATCACATCACTGCTACTCTGGACACTGTCCATTCAAATGTACTATCTATGAAAGTTTCTCAAGCTCCCAATCCTCAAGGTGCTGGAGCAAGCTGGGATCTATGCAGAAGCAGGATGAAATGCCCCACCCACTTCTGCATCACCCTTTAAGCATTTTTATTATCCAGGAACCAAGGAAAAATCCTTTTTGTGCTTAGAATTTTTTTAAAGTCACTCTTGAATAATTTCATGATTCCCTGACAATAGGTCTTTTCATTGGTAAATATTTAAAATCAATCCAAGAGGATGGATGGTGAATAAACCCTATTTATACTTCTCATTCTTTGTATTCACAACCAACAATTGCCACCTTTTTCCTTCTCTAATTATAAGGCACAGTTCCATGCATATTGGTGAATAGCAAATAATGGGAGTTGTCTATGCTAGTCCTATGAATTACTAATTTAGCTTTATTAACACACAGCTCCTCCTCGCACTAAAACTCCATTTTACATATTCTACCTTTTGTCTTGCATGTAGTTTGAGGCTATTTTATTATTTTAGATGAGAAATGACAGTGGTTTGTTTTGGGGGGTGCTAGTAAGGATGAAGAGCAGTGGTTATATTCAGAGTGTGTTTGGGGTTTGTTTCTGCAATGATTGCCACATTTTTCCCATTGTCATTTATGCCATTTTGAGAGAATTTAGGATGTGTTGCGACTCACAGTCTCCTGATTTGTTTTTAGCTCTCGCTGTAGTTCTAACAGTCAAACAACTTCACATCTGATTTACATAAGTGACACAAATGTGATAGAGTCTGACAAATCCAGAGAGCCTTGTCCCACCATTGCAACAAATTGGGTGATAGAGAGGCTTTATTAAAGTCCTCAGGGCTTCTCAGATAAAACAAAGATTTCAGAATGAGTTACATTAACTATTTGCAAAAGTGTTCCTCTAACATTTATATGCAATTTAAACATGTTTCCCTAGTTCCTTTTAATAGTCCTTTTCTCAGGGGTAAAGAAGCCCAGACTGCCTTCTGTGGTGTTTTTCTCACCTAAAAGATGCAAAATATTGAGGTTAGTAGGGCAATCGTGTCCAAGTAACCATTAATTCTTTTCATAGTTAATAAAGTATGCAACAAATCTTCCCAGTTTTTCCTCTGAACTTTTCATGATGTATCTCTCCCTTTTGTTATCCTCAATAGAGGTTAAGCCTTTCATCATCTCTTGCCAAGATTACTAAAACAGCCTCTTATGGTCTCCCTCCATACTTATTCCTCCCAGATCAATCTTTCCTACAGAGATAGATTTATCTAAACACACAATTTAACTATGCTACTTTTACTTAGATCTGTATTTCCTACATTGTAGGGTAAAGATAAAAAATCTCTGGAGTTGAATTTTACAGTGGTTATTATTAGGCAATTTTAGGAGTTTAGAATACTTGGTAACACTCTTAGCAAACAGTGGAACCCTTAAACATATGAATATATCTTCTATGAAGTGTAAGTTTGAAGACATTAATTTAGTACACATAAAAAAAAATACATGCCCTAATTTTCAGTGTTTGCATCAGCATTTCAGAAATAACTATCTTAAGCTAAAAATAAGACTAAACAAAATGGTAGAGCACTGGACATGAGTCACATTTTGAAAAGAAACCTGATTTCTATATTAAAAATTAATGTCCTACTATCAGTGAGGAATCCATATGAAGCAGATTATGGAGGTTATATTGACAATTAAATAAAAGGTGAAGAGGTAATGAGAAAGATATAAGGGGAAATATCAGTATAGATTTTGAATAAAAGTTATTGGCTGTTCAAAATTCTTTTCAATAATAGAACATTATTTTAAAGTACCATCTATACAAGTAATAATATTGGTTGAATACACTGTTGAATGTCAAATATTCTATTTAACTCATCAAGGACATGATCAGCAGAGAATAAATTTTGAAGAATTCACTGGACATACGGATACCTTGGCACTAGAACTAATCTTGCTGTTCCCACATAATGTCCCCAGAATGTCAAGCAATCATTCTGTCTACACTGCCCAGTCCCAGCAAAACTCCCGTTTGCATGGTGCTGGGAAGCCAGAAAACCTTAGTGATTTCAAGAGATGTAAGGAAAATACACAGAAAAACACTCCATAAGAAAGGTAGATGATACCGCCTATTTTTAAACTCAAGTGCTACTGATCCTGTTCAGGCTTCTTTAATTTAAAAAACTGATGAGCATCCTAAATGTAGTATTCAAAAGAAGAATCTTCAATAGCTCAAAAAACAAGGTTATAACTCACTTCGGAAATCTCAGGAAATGAGAGAAGGAAATTCTTTGCCTACATCAAGCAGAAAGTGTGTCTAATCCTGCTCTACATTCCCCCCTCTTCCTTATCTGTTCTTCATCTGGTGAAAGTGCTAACTCCATTGACAAACAAGTCAAATGTTGTTGAATTTATCAAAATGTAAGATCTTTTTTTGAACAAGCTAATTGAATCAGTTATGTGTTGCTGTGAAATGAGCAAATTAGTCAAACTTTAGTATCTTAGAGCAATAAGAATTTATTATCTCTCAGGGGCTGTGAGGTTCAGGAATCCAAGAGTGGCTTGGTTGGGTGATTCTGGCTCAGGGTTTTTCATGAGGCTGCAGTCGACTGCCTCTCAAGGCTTGAGTGGGGTGGGAGAAAGCACTTCAACACTCATTCTTGTGGCTGTTGGCAAGGAGGCCTCAGTTTATCTCTCTCCTCTTGCATTTTACCATAAGCAGCAAGAGAAACCAGGCAACACTTTTAATACTTTGCTTGGAGATCTCAGCTAGATCACCCAGTCACTATAGGCAACAATGTTGTCAAAAATTTCTGCCACTAGAGAGCAAGGATCCCCTCTCCTCAAGTTTCCAATAACATTTACCTTACTTTGCTGCAAGCCCTTGCTGGGAGCCTTATCAAATAAAGACCAGATGGCTTTAAGGCTTCAACAGACCCTTTCTTCAAGGGCAACGTTTGAGTAGGATCTAAAGGGAGTCAGGAAGAGAACCATGCAGCTATCTGGGGGAATAACATTCCCACTGGAGGAAGCAGCATGCACAAAAGCACTGAAGTAGAAATGCTCAACATGTTCAAGAAATAGCCCCAACGCCAGGTTGGCTGCAGCAAAATGAATGGAGGAAAAAGTAGAATAGGTAGGAAGAAGGAGCTAGAGCAAAGAGTCAGAACATTTAGTGGCTTACAGGCTGCTCTAAAGATTTGGATTTCTCTCTGATTGAGGTGGGGACATAATGGAGGAAATGCAATCTGATTTAAATTATAAAATCACCATCTTGGATGCTATATAGAATATAACTCTGTGTGTGTGTGTGTGTGTGTGTGTGTGTGTGTGTGGTGGTACCTGGAAGTCAGTTGATAAACTTATTACAGTTTAAGTCAATCCAAGTGTGAGACAATGCCCTAAAAGTGGCTCATAGCAGTAGAATTAGTGAGAAATTGTTGGATTTTGAATATAGTCTAAAGGAAGAGTCATAGGATTCAAAGGAACTGATGTTCTTTCCAAATTTTAAAACATAATGATGAGTAGTTAAATGTACAGATAAAACTAGCTTTGAAATAAATGCTAGTCAATATAACACTAAAAAGACAGCAAATGTTATAGATGAATTAATTAACATAAATATTATTAACTTGAATATTATATACAAGAAACAGTCAAAATACATTGAAGGTGAAACAAAAGGGAAAGAAAACAAATTGAAGAAGATACTTTATTCATTTATGAAAATCTTATAAAAATATTCATCTCTAATAAGACAGTATGTGTTTGTGAGACCAATTTTAGTATATCCATCTAAACATTAGCTACATGGTTTCTGAGACCATTCCATCACAGTTCTGGAAGTTATCTCATTCTTTTTGTAAGCATTTACAGAAGGTCAGACATTCAGTGCTTGGGAAAGAGAGTTTACCAAAGCAGCAAACATCCCCACCCTCTTGAAGCTTTTCTTTTTGAAGCTCCATATTGCATACTACCAGTGAGCTGATGAGAAGTCATAATTTTATAACTCTCAAGACTTGGGATCATTAGCATTTGATTGTAAGACCAAAGATACACATTCATAAAATATCAAATTGCAATCCTGATAAATAGATCATTGGGGCATTCTTTTTGGGGGGGCTCATTCTGTTTTACATCTAAAGTTTGAGGTTAAAGTATAAGTCAGTTAAAAAAAAAACATTTGTGCATTACACAGATAACTCAACTTCATAATCAGGTTTGGAAATTCAAAGTTCCTTTACTCATCTTTATACAAGTGAACTAGTTCTAATTTATCATAGAACGTATTGACCCAAAGGAAAGTTTGACACATGAAAAGGGCAGATGACACCTGATAATTAATGGAGCAGTACAAGACAAGCGTCTCGGTGGCTGTGTTGATCAGAGAAGGAATAACGAAGTAACTGAAATTGCACATTGGTAGTCAGCCTTTCAGTGGTTTTGGTGCATAGATTACCTTACCATTAACTATGACTTTAAAATGTATTTGAGAGTAGCTACCTTAAAATGCATAAGGGCAAAGAATCTGCAAAACCTGAGATATTCTGACCAGGAAAGCTGATGATTTGGAAATAGAATTTCAAAGACAAATTCAAAGTAGATGGTAGTATAGTTTTATTTCTTTGATCACTATTGCACTGAATATCCAATAGAAGCACTTCAAATTTTACCCTAAGGTAAAAGTGGCATAGGACAGATCCCAGGTATGGACTGGCCCTCAATCTCTTCTAGGCATAGCCCCAGGCCACTGACCCTTTTCTGTTCCAGGAGTCTATTCTACATCTATTTAGGCCCTATGTAGTCACTAAAGATTATCCCCAGCACCTCCAGTCATCCTTCACCTATTAGTGGTCCTCTCATATGCTCTTTTTGGATACTGTTATGATGTCCAGTACTACAATTTATCTCTGTCATCCGTGATGTACAACCAGCCATGTTGTTAGAGTATTTATTAGCTAATCATTAAGTTTGCAAGGAAACCTGGAGTTGTAAATATAGTCTGAGTGGTTATTGGAGGTAGTTCTGGGCATACAGTAGGACTGGATAAAGTATTTTTTAATTATAGGTATCATCATTTTAAGGAATACATTTGCACTATAAATCTTTTGCCAATGACCAACGTACTCTTGACATTTATTCCTTTTACAAAATCACGACTGTTGTTGCAATCTGTGCCTGAAGAATTGCTAGATGCTACACATATTTAAGGGAATGTATTGCTTGGAGATTAAAGATTATTTTAAAATAGGAGATTGGGGCATTTTTTTCTTCCCCTATTATAATAACCTCAGTCCTTAGTTGCTGGATTCACACTCATTCTTAGGGACAAAGTTATGGGATTTTTTAGGTGGTATGATAGTGCTAGTGGAAGCTTCAGATTCATATTTAATTGATATTAATAATAACTGAATTACTACTATTTATCAGGCACTGTGTTAGGTACTTTGACTGGTTGCCTTAATTTAGGCCAAACAAGCAGACATGACTTAGTCCTTTTATTCAAAGAGGGAAACTGAAGCTTGGAGAGATAAAATAACTTGCTTGAAGCATCACAGACTCTGTTTAGATTCAGGTTTTTATTCTCAGTCTAGTATTCTCTGTCATACCACACAGACTCACTTATTATTCTGCAAGGAGGATTCATACCCTTAACCTTTAGTCTTAAACACCTGTGACAGTTATCATCAGAGACAAGCTACTAATCCTATTGTGTTCTGGGTTATTATTTCTAGAATGCCATTTTAGTCTGAGGATTACAGAAGCAAAAGTAGGCACCCAGCTACATTTCACAATTAGTGATTCAAAATCTTCAACATTCCCACAGACAGAGCTTCACTTTTAAATGATAAATTTTTATTTCAATTTCTCAGGGGTTTGAACAAAAGCCAAGATTGGAGCTTGGTTTTCTCAAATTGAGTTAGATTAAATTATATCTTGTCTTAAAAAAAATTATATCTTGTCTTCATTCTGTCATGCAATGGCTTGGAATTATAAATAGTACTAACATGATTGCCCTTGTTCACTTTGATATACACATGACTACTAAAACCAACCTAAATTAATTAAACAAGTTTTAATTTAATTTTTAACCTTTTAAGCAGCCTAAAATAAGGGAGAAGATCTAATTTGGAAAACAGAGATGCCCGGGATGCCAAATCAGATTTAATCCATGTAACAAGCCAGATATTAACTTGACTGGAGACACATTTCTATGGACCAGTTTATGCCCTAAAGAGAGATCAAAAATGCTCATTCTGCACCTTAGAGACTTGGAATTAGGAAACGCATCTTGATAGCCCGAGGAACCTGGGTTCAGGCTCAGTGGACAATTCTGCTCTGGGATATATACTTATTTTCTACGAAAAGCCAGCTAGCTTTCTTTCCTTTACTTTTAAGTTATTTTTGTTTGTATACCACACTTGGCAAGATTTTACTGGAGGTGGAGGAGAACTTGGCAGCATGTTTTGAATTATCTAAAAGGAAAATATGTGCTCTCTTAATTAAGTGTTGGTGTTGGTGATGATGATGAGGAGGAGGAGGAGGAAGATGCCAACATTTACTGAGTGTTTACTATGTACAAGACCCTATGCTAAGTTCTTTAAGTATAGTGACTTCTTTAGTATTTTTTCAGCCTCCCATTTTCACCTTTATTCTTACAATGAGAAAACTAAGGGACATTTTTTTCCCAATTAACTGAACCCAATTAACAGTATAGGCACTGTCTTCTTTTATTTGTTTGTTATCATTCAGGAGATCCATATATTCAATTAATGTCTACTGAAGTTGATTCTAGAGGCACAAAGGTGAACATGACATATACCCTTGCCTCAAAGGGCTTAAAAATAAATAGGAAGCAAATATCAGAGGTTATCAGTTCTGCCTAGGGACAAATTGCAGGGTACTATGAGAGCCCATAGGAGGGACTCCTAATATGTTCTTTACATTCATGTGGAGGGGAGACAAACATGAATTATTATTTTTTTAAATATTTATTTATTTTAAAGAGAGAGAGAGAGAATGAGGGGAAGGGCAGAAGGAGAGAGAGAATCTCAAGCAGACTCTCACTGAGTGTGGAGCCTGATGGGGGGCTCGACCCCAGGACCCTGAGATCATGACCTAAGCCAAAACCAAGAGTTGGAACACTTAACTGACAGAGCCACCTAGGCGGCCCCCCCAAACATGCATTAATTTAAAAAACCATTATGTGTTATGCAGGAAACTAAAGTAGAGAAGGAGAATAGGGAGGTTCTAGGTGGGTAATGGTAGGACAATTTGAAATAGTAAGACCAGAGGGGAAAAAAATCCTTGAAAAGAAAAATATTTAAATAAAGACCAAACGCTGATGTTTAATATCAGTGTTCAAATATCTGGAGAAATGACAGTTTCATGAGAGAGAAAGAGAGAACAAATGCAAAGGCCCTGGGGAAGAATAATACATGATATGTTGGTGAAACATCAAGGAGGCTAGTGTGGTTGGAGGGATGTGAGTAAGAAAGAGAGTAATAGGAAATTAGATCAGAAAAGCAATGGAAGAACTAGATCCCTTAAGGATTTGAAAACTATTGTATATATTCCTTTTCTTTTTTATTGTTTGTTAACTTTTTCTCTGAGGAAATGAGGAATCATTAGAAGGCTGTGAGTGAAGGAGTAAAATAATTTGCATTTCATTTTTAAAGTAAATTTTTCCTACTGCACTGAATACAGATTGTAGAGAGGTTAAGGAAGGAAGCTGTGATACCAGTTAGACCAAAAGTTAGACTGATAAAATATGGAAGAGCTGAGGTGGAGATTAGGAGTTAATGATTTTGAGAGTGATAAAATGAAAATAAAACTCAAGGATTATTCTAATTTACACATTAGGGACAAAATGATTAAATATAACTGCAAACAAAGAATGGAAAACATACCTTATCTTATTTTATGCTTGGGCATTTCTATGGTCAATAAACTCAGTTAATATCGATGAAGATAAGGTCATTCATTTCCTTGCCTCTTGTACTCAATAAATTTGGTTACTACCATTGGCACAAACTGTAAGCTATCGAAAGTATCTCTCAAAAATTTGTTAATGATTAGACACTCATGTGAAAAAATGAGCTATGACCCATGCCATACACTAAGATGAACTTGACATGGATCATAAATACAAATGTCAAGTTAAAACAATAACACTTTAAGAAGAAAACATAAAAGAAAAATCTTTACAACCTAGGGGTAAGTGAAAATTTCTTCAATAAGACTCAAAAAGCAAAACCATTTAAAAATTGATAAATTGGACTTTTTCAAAATGAAATGACTTGCTCTTCAGAAAAAAAAAAAATGAAAGCAATGTTGAGAAGATACATATATTCTTCCAGAATTATATACAGATAATAAAATATATAATGTTCTTCAAAAGAGCATTAGAAAAAGGGAAAGACAGCAATGCTGGAAGGATATATATATATATATATATATATATATATATATATATATACACACACACACACACACACACAAATACATCCACACACAAACACACCATATCATATATATACATATATGTGAAATAGATATATTTATATATACCAATAAATACATGTTGATTATATTCAAGCTTATATAGAGTAAATAAGAACTCTTAAAACCAATAGTAAAAAAACAAATAACCTAATATAAAATAAGCAAAATATCTGAATAGACACTTGAGCAAAGAAGATATATAAATGACTAATAAGACATAGAAAGATGTGTAACAACAATAATTGCCTGAAAAATGCAAATTAAAACCATAATGAGATATGATAGTTCATGTAACTATTAGAATGGTTAAAAGACAAAAAACCCAGACAATAGCAATTATTGGCAATGATGTGGATCAACTGGGACTCTCCGACATTGCTGGTAGGGATGTAAAATAAGATATCTACTTTGGGAAAACAGTTTTGAAGCTTCTTATAAATTTATAAACTTGGCTTAGAAAAATGAAATTATGTGTCCACTCAAGGAGTTGGTACATGAATTTTCACTTCAGCTGTATTCATTACAGCTAAAACTTGGAAATAAGCCAAGTATTCATCAACAGCTGAATAGATCAATTATGGTATATTCATACAATGAAATACAATTCAGCCATAAATAGGTAAGAACCATTAATACACAGAACAACATGGATGAATTCCCAAAACATTATGCTGAGTGAAAGAAGCTAAACACAAAGGACAGTATGCTGTAAGATTCCATGAATATGACTCTCTAAGAGACAAATATAATTTATACTGGCAGGGCAGGCTATGGTTTACCTGGATTTGTGGTGTTGGGGAAGGGGATTATTTAGGAAGGACACAGTAGGGCTACCAAATTTAGCAATCCATCCATCAATCAATTAAAAATACAGGACTCTCAGTTAAATTTAAATTCAGATAAAAAATAGATTTTTTTCACTATGTCTCAAATATTTCATGAAACATATTTATTTTTTGAAATTTAAATTTAACTTGGCATCCTGGCATCTGGCTGTGGTGATGGGAATGTTCTTAATTTTGGTTGTAGTTGTGCTTATGTAGATGTATGCTTTGTCTAAATACATCTAAAATTACACTTTATGGTTTTTATTTTATTTATTTATTTATTTTTATTTTAAAGATTTTATTTATTTATTTGAGAGAGACAGAGATACTGAGAGAGAGCATGAGCAGGGAGGAGAGGGAGAAGCAGGCTCCCCACTGAGCAGGAAGCCTGATGCAGGGCTTGATCCCAGGACTCTGAGATCATGGCCTGATCCAAAGGCAGACGCTTAACCGACTGAGCCACCCAGGCACTCCCACTTTATTGTTTTCAAATTATACCTCAATAAATTTTTTTTTAGGGGCGCCTGGGTGGCTCAGTCATTAAGCGTCTGCCTTCGGCTCAGGTCATGGTCCCAGGGTCCTGGGATCAAGCCCCACATTGGGATCCCCACTTGGCGGAAAGCCTGCTTCTCCCTCTTCCACTCCCCCTGCTTGTGTTCCCTCTCTCGCTGTGTCTCTCTCTGTCAAATATATAAATAAAATTGATAAAGGTAGAGGAAATCATTCACCATAACCAAAAAACATTCTTCAAAATAAGATTATTACCATTGTATTAAATTTTATGTCAGAAGTGGAAAATTCATAAGGCTTGCAGATTACTGAGGCTCAATCCTAGAATTTCTCCATATAAAATTGACTGCAGGGCATAACTGCTTATTAAAGTTCAAATATTATATTTCCACTTATCTGGTGAACTAGCTGTCTGGAGAATTCTTCTTATAATTTTGATATGTGTTTATATTTTAATCTTCATATATCATCAGCAGAAAGAAAGGTGAATCTTCACAGACTAGACTGTTGGCCTTGAATTTGGTTTTGACTTTCTATAAATTTATGAAGGGGAAAGAGATAACCTGGGCCTGAGAAGGTTGGGAGCCTGGATAAGAAAGCCCCATACAATAAGTCAGGGGAGGAAAAAGGGATTCCAATAAGTAACTTCCATAGTGAATTTACTAGGAAAATAAACAAAAACAGATCTCAGTTATACTGAGAATGTGTTTCATTCTCAGCCTTCGCTCTGGGAGGATGAAAACAAAGAATCTGTCCCAGAATGTACCTAACTTCGAGTCTACTGGCACATGGAGGGTTGAGACCAGAATTTTACTCTTTTTTTTTTTTTTTGAGAGAGAGAGAGAAAGAAAATATAGGCAGGAGGGACAAGTAGAGGGAGAAGCAGACTCCCTGCCTGCCAAGGAGGGAGCCCGATGTGGGACTCAATCCCAGGACCCTGGGATCATGACCTGAGCCAAAGGCAGACACTTAACCCACTGAGCCACCCAGGCTCCCCTTCTACTCTTTTATTAGCCTTGAAAATCTTTAGCAAACTTTCAATTTAAAATGATTCTGGAATGGTTCCTGGTAGAAGCAAAAGTGTAGGCTCTTTGGAAAAACACACTTCGACCTCAATTCAGACCTCAAAGATTCCCAGGATAAAAGTTTCAGGGGAGGCCTGGGTGGCTCAGTCGCTTAACTCTTGATTTCAGCTCAGGTCATGATCTCGGGGTTGTGAGATGGAGCCCCACTTCAGCTCTGTGCTCAGGACAGAGTCGGTTTGAGATTCTCTCTCTCTCTCCCTCTCCTCCCCCCACTCATGTACATACACATGCATGCAGGCTTTCTTAAATAAATAAATAAAGTCTTTTAAAAAGTTTCAGAAAACACTATTCCCATTCAAACATTTCAAAATTTATGAGCAAACAAATCACCTTGAGTAAGACTGAGCAGAAAACAAACAGCCAGACTAACAAAGCCTATAGATACTGAGTTAGCACATGTTGATGTAAAAATAGCATGCTTCATATTTTAATCCAGAATTTATTGAAATTTTGATTAAACAAGAAGAAACTATTTAATCAAAGAAAATAAAAAACATGGACAAATTTGTCCAAATAATATCCACTTTTATAAATTAGCATAATCAAGGCAATATTGATTCATGGATAGATTAATAGAGAAATGGAAGAAGAAAAAAGGAACATAGAACCAGACACATACATTCTTGAAAAGCTAGTATGTTATGGAGATGGTTCTTTATATCAAAAGTAATCAATAAAGTATTTGATAAATTGTATTGGGAAAAAAAGTTTACATATAGAAAAAAAGTACTTGGTTTCATTCTTTGCACCATCAAAAAACTACCTCCTCAGAGATGAAAGTGTTAATTTGAAAGGTAGAAATACAAAGCCATTAAAAGGCAATATAAGAAAGATCTTTATGATCTCAGAGTGGGTATAGATTTCTAAAGATGCTAAATAGGGGCGCCTGGGTGGCTCAGATGGTTAAGCATCTGCCTTCGGCTCAGGTCATGATCGCAGCGTCCTGGGATGGAGCCCCACATCGGGCTCCCTGCTCAGCAGGGAGCCTGCTTCTCCCTCTCCCTCTGCCTCTCTCCCTGCTCATGCTCTCTCTCTCTCTCTGTATCTCTGTGTCTCAAATGAATAAATAAAAAATCTTAAAAAAAATAAAGATGCTAAATAAAAAATATTTTAATAAGATTTAAAAGTTTGAAAAAAAGCCTAGATTATAATACACAAGCATTAATTCGAGAAAGATGCTTGCACCACAAATAACTGGCAAAGGATTAGTATCTAGAACACACAAAATTCATAGCAACTAATGAGAAAATAAAAATAACCCAATAGAAAAAAAATTCAGGAACAAAAACTCCACAGAACAGAACTATTATGTAAATCAAGATATGAATCTCATTAATAACTGGGGACATAGAAATTATGGAGGAAAAAAATTATGCCTGCCTGCTTGGTGAAAATTAAAATATCTAACTCAAACACTGATTAGGATGTTGAAAGCTTTAGGACTACTTATACATTACTAATGGGAGTATATAATTATGCTCTACTTGGGAAATCATGTTAGAAAACAATTTAGAATTGTCTCATAAAGCTGAAGGTAAATATCTTTTATGGCCCAGAAATTTCATTCCTATTTCTTCATCTCCTGGAGAAACTCTTACATATGTGGCACTGTGACAAATACATACAGTGTTAAGAGCAACGCAGTTTTGAACAGCAAAAAAGTGAATCAACCCAAATAGTTTTAGTAGCAAAATGTATAAATGAGTTGTGATATATTCATGTAACGAAACACTATAAAACAGTTAAACTGAATGAATTCCTTTCACTTATCAATCTAGATGAATGTCAAAAAACGTAGTGTAAAATGAAATATACATTCATAAAACAACACATATTTTTTCCATTTATAATAAGTCAACACTGAGCAAAAATGGGTATTATATGCTTGGGAGATTCATAAATGTAAGACAAATGTATAAAGACAAGTAAAGGTGTAGTGTATGTTGAGGCCTTTAAAGGTACAATTTTGCTAGTTTTTGGACACTAGATGTTGGATACAAGGATGTTTGGAAATTATTCTTTATTTTGCATATATACATTATAAACACACATATATGCATATAGGTTATTTATTATTTTATATATATATATATATTTCTATAAATACCTATTTTTAAAAGATCAAGGAAAATGTTATAATGCCATTCTTCTTCACAAGAAAAGCCATCAAAGGGAAGAGGAAAAGATGGTGGAAGAGCAGGGGACCCTATTCCAACTGGTCCCCAGAATTGAGCTGGATATCTACCAGACCACTCTGAACACCCACGAAATCAGCCTGAGATGGAAGAAGATAAATCTGGATCTCTATGAACAGAATATCGCACGCAGTTGGTTTCAAGGTATGAAGCGGGGAGCCGTGATTCTGCAGGCACATATCGGAGGATAAAGGGCAGTGGGAGGGAGCCTGGCTGTGGAGATCCTACACTGCCGGTGACTGATAGCCTCCCACGCTGGGGATGGGGCACAGACTCGCAGACCGGTAGTGGCGGGGAAAGGACTTTAGATGGGGCCGTGCATGGGAACTGGGAGTGGCTGGCAGTTTTAGAAGCACAGAGGGCAGAGATGAGCCCCGACTTGGAGGCGAGGACTGGGAGCCCTGCTAAGGGGTGCACAACCCAGGACGCTGCAGTGTATAGCAGCATGGACAGAAATGGAGAGAGTGTGGCCTGGAGAGCTCACTGAAGAACAGACTGCAATCTCTCTGCTCTGAGGCAGAGGGTTGGAAACAGTCTCTTCTGCTCTCTTGGAAGAGACGTGGAAAGCCTCCAGGGAAAGCTGCCAGAGAACAAAAGCCACAAAAAACCGGTTCCCACTGAACCCATCCCCTGCCACAGGGGGCAGGGAAACTCTGCCCAAACAGGGTTGCCTGAGTAACAGCATGGCAGGCCCCTCCCCCAGAAGACAGGCTGGGAAAAAAAGGCCAGCAACCCTAAGGTCCCAAGAAAACAGGTGCAACTTGCTTGGGTTGTGGTCAATAATTTGGGCTCTATACATCCCATCAACCACCCATCAACAGAATGACTAGGAGGAGAAACCCCCAAAATAGGAAAGACTCAGAGATTACAATTTATGACAGATTTACAAATGGATTCAGATATAACCAAGATGTTGGAGATGGAATTCAGGCTAGCAATTGTGAAGACAATAGCTAGAATGGAGAAATCAATTAATGGCAACAGAGAGTCTCTAAGGGCAGAAATGAAAGCTGAATTGGCAGAATTTAAAAATGCTATCAATGAGATCCAATGTAATCAGATAATCTAACAGCTAGGGTAAGTGAGGCAGAAGAATGAATTAGTGACCTGGAAGACCATTTAATAGACAAAAAGGGAAAAGAGGAGGCCAGGGAAAAACAACTCAGAATCCATGAAAATAGAATCAGAGAAATAAGTGACACCATGAAGCATTCCAATGTGAGAATTACTGGAATCCTGGAGGGGGTGGAGAGAGAGAGAGGACTAGAAGATATATTTGAGCAAATCATAGCTGAGAACTTCCCTAATCTGGGCAATGAAACAAACATTCATGTCCTAGAGGCAGAGAGGACCCCTCCCAAGATCAAGCAAACCAGGCCAACACCCTGGCATTTAATAGTAAAACTCGCAAATCTTAGAACCAAGGAAACCATCTTAAGGACAGTTACGGGGAAGAGATTCCTTACATACAGAGGGAGGAACATCAGAATAACGTCAGACCTATCCACAGAGACCTGGCAAGCCAGTAAGGGCTGGCAAGATATATTCAGGGTACTAAACAAGAAGAACATGCAGCCAAGATTACTTTATCCAGAAAGGCTGTCATTTAGAATGGATGGAGAGATGCAGAGCTTCCAAGACTGGCAGAAACTGAAAGAATATGTGACCACTAAGACGGCCCTGCAAGAAATATTAAGGGGGGTTCTATAAAAGGAGAAAGACCCCAAGAGTAATATAGAAAAGAAATTTACAGGGACAATCTATAAAAACAAGGTCTTCACAGGCAACATGATGACAATTAATTCATATCTTTCAATAATCACTTTCAATGTGAATGGCCTAAATGCTCCCATAAAATGGCACAGGACTGCAGATTGGATAAAAAGACAGGACCCATCCATATGCTGTCTATAAGAGACTCATTTTGAACCTAAAGATACATCCAGACTGAAAGTGAAGGGATGGAGATCCATCTTCCATGCCAGTGGACCTCAAAAGAAAGCTGGGGTAGCAGTTCTTATGTCAGACAAATTATATTTTAAACTAAAGACTGTAGTTAGAGACACGGAAGGACACTATATCATTCTTAAAGGGTCTATCCAACAAGAAGATCTAACAATTGTAAATATCTACACCCCCAACATCTACCTAAGCAGCCATCTACCTAAGCCAACTGTTAACCAAAATAAAGAGTCATATTGATAACAATATGTTAATTGTAGGAGACCTCAATACTCCACTCTGAGCAATGGACAGATCATCTAAGCTGAAATCAACAAAGAAACAAGAGCTTTGAATGACACACTGGACCAGATGGACCTCATAGATATATACAGAACATTCCACCCTAAAACAACAGAATACTCATTCTTCTTGAGCACACATGGAACTTTCTCCAGAATAGACCACATACTGGGTCACAAATCAGGTCTCAACCGATACCAAGAGATTGACATTATTCCCTGCATATTCTCAGACCACAATGATCTAAAACTGAAACTCAATCACAAGAAAAACTTTGGCAGAAATTCAAACACTTGGAAACTAAAGACCACTCTGCTCAAGAATGTTTGGGTCAACCAGGAAATCAAAGAAGAACTTAAACAATTCATGGAAATCAATGAGAACGAAAACACATCGGTCCAAAATCTATGGGATACTGCAAAGGTGGTCCTAAGGGGGAAATACATAGCCATCCAAGCCTCACTCAAAAAAATAGAAAAATCCCGAATTCACCAACTAACTCTGTACCTTAAAGAAGTAGAGAAAAAGCAACAAACGATGCCTAAGCCATGCATTAGAAGAGAAATAATTAAAATTAGAGCAGAGATCAATGAATTAGAAACCAGAAACACAGTAGAGCAGATCAACAAAACTAGAAGCTGGTTCTTTGAAAGAATTAATAGATCGATAAACCACTGGCCAGACTTATCCAAAAGAAAAGAGAAAGGACCCAAATTAATAAAATTATGAATGAAAGGGGAGAGATCACAACTAACACCAAGGAAATAGAAACAATTATTAGAAATTATTATCAACAACTATATGCCAATAAACTGAGCAACCTGGATGAAATGGATGCCTTCTTCGAAACCTATAAGCTGCCAAGACTGAAACAGGAAGAAACTGACAACATGAATAGGCCAATAAGCAGTAACGAGATTGAAGCAGTGATCAAACGCCTCCCAAAAAACAAGAGTCCAGGGCCTGATGGATTCCATGGGGAATTCTACCAAACTTTCAAAGAAGAAATAATACCTATTCTCCTGAAGCTGTTTCAAAAAATAGAAACAGAAGGAAAGCTTCCAGACTCATTCTATGAGGCCAGCATTACCTTAATCCCCAAACCAGGCAAAGACCCCATCAAAAAGGAGAATTTCAGACCAATATCCCTGATGAATATGGATTCCAAAATCCTCAACAAAATCCTAGCTAATAGGATCCAACAATACATTAAAAGGATCATCCACCATGACCAAGTGGGATTTATCCCCAGGATGCAAGGTGGTTCGACATTTGCAAATCAATCAGTGTGATAGAACACATTAATAAGAGGAGAGAGAAGAACTATATGGTCCTCTCAATTGATGCAGAAAAGGCATTTGACAAAATACAGCATCCTTTCCTGATTAAAACTCTTCAGAGTATAGGGATAGAGGGAACATTCCTCAAGTTCATAAAATCCATCTATGAAAAACCCACAGCGAATATCATCCTCAATGGGGAAGAGCTGAGAGCCTTTCCCTTAAGGTCAGGAACATGTCAAGGATGCCCACTCTCGCCACTATTGTTCAACATAGTACTAAAAGTGCTAGCAACAGCAATCAGACAACAAAAAGAAATAAAAGGTATTCAAATTGGCAAAGAAGAAGTCAAACTCTCTTTTTGCAGTTAACAGGATACTTTATGTGGAAAACCCAAAAGACTCCACCCCCAAATTACTAGAACTCATACAGCAATTCAGTAATGTGGCAGGATACAAAATCAATGCACAGAAATCAGTTGCTTTCTTATACACTAACAATGCAACTGTAGAAAGAGAAATTAGAGAAATGATTCCATTTACAGTAGCACCAAAAACCATAAGATACCTTGGAATAAAACTAACCAAAGAGGTAAAGGATCCATACTCTAGGAACTACAGAACACTCATGAAAGAAATTGAAGAAGACACAAAAAGATGGAAAAACATTCCATGCTCATGGATCGGAAGAATAAACATTGTTAAAATGTCTATGCTACCCAGAGCAATCTATACCTTCAATGCCATCCCAATCAAAATTCCAATGACATTTTTCAAATGCTGGAACAAACAATCCTAAAATTTGTATGGAATCAGAAATGATCCCGAATCGCCAAGGAAATGTTGAAAAAGAAAAACAAAGCTGGGGGCATCACGTTGCCCGATTTCAAGCTATATTACAAAGCAGTGATCACCAAGACAGCATGGTACTGGCACAAAAACAGACATATAGACCAATGGAACAGAATAGAGAGCCCACTTATGGACCCTCAACTCTGTGGTCAAATAATCTTCGACAAAGCAGGAAAAAATATGCAGTGGAAAAAAGACAGCCTCTTCAATAAATGGTGCTGGGAGAATTGGACAGCCACAGGCAGAAGAATGAAACTCGACCATTCTCTAACACCACACACAAAGATAAACTCAAAATGGATGAAAGACCTCAATGTAAGACAGGAATCTATCAAAATCCTAGAGGAGAACATAGGCAATAACCTCTTTGACATCGTCCACAGCAACTTCTTTCAAGATACATCTGCAAAAACTAGTGAAACAAAAGCAAAAATGAACTTTTGGGACTTCATCAAGATAAAAAGCTTCTGCACAGCAAAGGAAAGAGTCAACAAAACAAGGAGGCAACCCACAGAATGGGAGAAGATATTTGCAAATGACGCTACAGATAAAGGGTTGGTATCCAAGATCTATAAAGAACTTCTCAAACTCAACACCCAAAAAACAAATAATAAAGTCAAAAAATGGGCAGAAGACATGAACAGACACTTCTCTGAAGAAGACATACAAATGGCTAACAGACACATGAAAAAATATTCATCATCATTAGCCATCAGGGAAATTCAAATCAAAACCACATTGAGATACCACCTTACACCAGTTAGAAGGGCAAAAATTGACAGGGCAAGAAACAACAAATGTTGGAGAGATTGTGGAGAAAGGGGAACCCTCTTACACTGTTGGTGGGAATGCAAGTTGGTACAGCCACTTTGGAAAACAGTGTGGAGGTTCCTCAAAAAATTAAAAATAGAGCTACCGTATGACCCGGCAATTACACTACTGGGTATTTACCCCAAAGATACAGATGCAGAAAAGAAGGGTCACCTGCACCTCAATGTTCATAGCAGCAATGTCCACGTAGCCAAACTGTGGAAGGAGCTGAGATGCCCTTCAACAGATGAATGCATAAAGAAGATGTGGTCCATATATACAATGGAATATTACTCAGACATCAGAAAGGATGAATAACCAACTTTTACATCAACATGGATAGGACTGGAGGAGATTATGCCAAGTGAAATAAGTCCAACAGAGAAAGTCAATTGTCATATGGTTTCACTTATTTGTGGAACATAAGGAATAGCATAGAGGACATTAGAAGGAAGGGAAAAATGAAGGGGGGGAAATCGGAGGGAGAGATGAACCATGAGAGACTATGGACTCTGAGAAACAAACAGGGTTCTAGAGGGGAGAGGAGTGGAGGGATGGGTTAGCCTGGTGATGGGTATTAAGGAGGGCATGTACTGCATGGACCACTGGGTGTTATACAAAAACAATGAATTGTGGATCACCACATCAAAAACTAATGATGTACTGTATGGTGACTAACATAACATAATAAAATAAAATTAAAAAAAAATAATAGAGGGGCGCCTGGGTGGCTCAGATGGTTAAGCGTCTGCCTTCGGCTCAGGTCATGATCCCAGGGTCCTGGGATCGAGCCCCTCATCGGGCTCCCTGCTCGGCGGGGAGCCTGCTTCTCCCTCTCCTCCTGCTCCCCCTGCTTGTGCTCTCTCACTCTCTCTGTCAAATAAATAAATAAAATCTTTAAAAAAAAGAAAAAAAAATAGAAAATAAATAGACCAGTACTGAAAGATAAAAAAAAAAAGAGAGAGAGAGAGAAAGAAAAGCCATCAAATAACAACATTCTTTACCAAGTACTCCCATCTGGTATAAATATGGAAATTTTTAGTTCTCTTTGTTTCTCTACCACTGAGGCTCACTGTAACCTAGGCAAACTTTAAAATTTCTCTGTGCTTGTGATTTTCTTCTATAAAATGTAATGAATATTTTGCATTCACCTTGGAGGAATGCCATGGGGCCCAAAATGTAACTGCTTTAAAAACAAAGCTAACAGATTTTTATCTATTTACTTTAGGACTCCACCTACCCTAGGGAAAATTCTCAGATTGTTCATAACCCTTTACCAATGGTTTTTCAAGGAAATAAATTTTTCCTTTTTCTGAGCATTCACTACCATCATTTAGTAACAACATCTGGTATGCACTTTAGTTTTTCAAAGCTATTCCATATTTGTGATTTCATTTTATCCTAACACCCTCGTGAAACAGTGAGGAATTATTCATACCATTTTACAAAAAGTGAAGGTCAGAGTGCTAGGAACATCCAAGGTTAGTGAGTTAATCATTTAGCTTCCATTCATTATTCTTTGTATCATAACATACACTATAATTCAGTTTAAATGTTTTGAAAATATTTAACCAAAGTATTCTCTTTTATTTAGTATATTTTTTAAAAGAGCAACAACTTTCTAATTACTGACATTGTCAATTATATTGTTCTTAAAGGTTTTTAGAGAATACTTAAACTCTTTCAGCAAGAGTAGTATCTCATTTTGTATAACCAATGGCGACCTACAAAGATTGAAATTTGCTTAAAGCCACAAAATAATGTGAGACTCTAAAGAAAGTCATTACATATCTCTTATTCCAATTTTTTTTTTTAAAGCTAGTTTTCTAGGGAGTAGAATTAAGTAACTGAGTATTTTAGGGAGCTGGAAATAGTATAAAAACTTAATGTGTGGGGCCCCTGGGTGGCTCAGTCGGTTAAGCGGCCTACTCTTGATTTTGGCTCAGGTCATGATCTCAGGGTACTGGTATCAAGCCTGGAGCCAGGGAGTCTGCTTGTGTATTCTCTCTCTCCTTCTCCCTCTGCCTCTCTCCCTGCCTGTGCTCATGCTCTCTCTCAAATAAATAAAAATAAATCTTAAAAAAAACTTAATGTACAACTTCATTTATTGAATCCCCTTAATAACTAGCTTAAAGAGACAAGTGTTCCTTATATATTCCTGAATATTTAGCCTCTAAGCAAGAGGAATTCTAGACTTATACTTTTTTTTGACCTCCATCTACTTCCTGATAAAATTAATTAACAAGACTTTTTTTTTTTCTCATAAAATTGTCTAAAATCTATCTTCCATCTCCATTTGCCTTTTTAAGTCTTGTTATATATTCATACTAGTCAGGGCTTTCCAGAGAAAGAAAACCAACAGATATGTGTAGGTGTGTGTGTGTGTGTGTGTGTATATATATATATATATATATACACACACACATATACTTGAGAGAATTATTTTAAGGCATTACCTCAGGTGAATGTGGAAGTGTGGCAAACCCAAAATCTAATGGATTAGGCAGAACAACTAGAAACTCAAGGAAGAGTTGCAGTCTGAAGGCAGGAGTCCTTGCTTGGGCAAGGTCACCCTTTGTTCATTTAAGGCCTTCAACTGATTGGATGAGGTCCTGCCACATTTTGGACAGTAATCTGCTTTACTTGAAGTCCACCTATTTAAATGTTAATCTCATCCAGAAAACAACTTCCCAGAAATACCCAGAATAATTATATCTGAGCACCATGGCCCAGCTAGGTCATCACAGAAAATTAACCATCACAATTTTGAATGCCCTAGACTCCAAATTGCCCTCTACATGTTCTCCATGCTTATGGTATAACTTATTTTGTTGCAGGATTTCTTTTCCTTCAGTGGCTGCCATTCTTGGTCACGCCACTTAGAAGAATCGAGAGATAGACCAGATGAAGAGTGGTGGGCAGCAAAGCAGCTTATTGAGTGATAGTATTGAGTGATAGTAAAGTTTATTGAGCTATATATAGTACAAAGCTCCCGAGGAGGGAGGGGACCCAAGAGGGATGCCACGGGAATTTCTAAGTCTAGGCATTTTTATGGGCTGTTGGGAACTGTTTTAATCTGATTAACCCTCCCTGTGCTTGTCACCCAATCAGGTTTTTGCCCATGCGCTCATCTACCTATCAGGTGGGAAAGGGTGGAGGGCTCTCTCCAGGGTGATGTAAAATCCTTTTAAGGGTGGTTTCCTCTTAAGGGGGAGGGGGGCAGCGCGGGGTTAATACCTCATTAAGACAATTAGAAAAGCTCAAAACTTTGTTTTTTAAAATGCTTGAAGACACTGAAATGGTAAAATAGATTGGTAATCTTAGGAAGATTTTGAAAAGGATGGAGCTATACCTAAGGCGTTAAGAATGGCATTTGGGACATTTTTTTGGAGGAGGCCAAACTCAGAGATAGATGCCAAACTCAGAGATAGATGCCAAGAGGCAGTGAGGCTGAGTAGTCTCCGGTTAACACTCAAGGGTGAAGAAGAAAACCAGCACCATCCAGATTATGCCCAGAAATAGAAGCACCAAGTAAATCTTTCACTTTGAGTTTGGACCTTTGAAAGGTTATGCACTAGAAATACTGGTGAATTGGATGTAGGTCCTCCAAGGGACTACAGCTCACCTGGATATCAACTCAAACCCTGAAAGTGTATTTATCTTGTCAAACTGGGGCAGGGGAGAGGGGCTTGGGTTATTTGGTGGAATGGGTTTGTTAGCAACAACAGGCCAACATTATAGCTCCAGTCTCTGCCTACTGGCTGCTTGTACCATGGATTTCAACTCAGCGAAATCCTCCTTTGGTGAGGCTCTTTTTGTACTTTTATAAACAAACACTGAGAGAAAGGAGTCTAAACAACCTCACTTTATAACACGTGTGTAAGCACTGCTAGACTCATTTTGTAGCTCATACATATTTTAGCTTCATTACGTATGTGTGTACTTTTCTGTTACTTGTGAAAAATAGACATCTCTAAACATATTTATTTTTTCTGCCACTTTTCCTATTCTTTATCTAAAGGCAAGCGATATTTTCTTGATCACAAATATTTTGTAATGAAATATTTTCTCTTTCCTAGGGCTGTGTATGCTGTTGCATAATTGATGGCGATATAAAATAAATATGTTTTTGGAAAGTAGAAATTTTTACTGGTTTAAAAAATTTTGGATATTGGTGATTTTCTTTTGGTGACTTGGTGGAAAGCCATTTGAGAATCTTTAGGTTCTCTGTTTTTGTTTGTTTTTAACTTCTGGCAAAAAGGTGGGATTTTTGTATATAGGATAAATGAGTGAATGAAAATGTGTCCATAGAAGTTAACAGTAAGTGGGGCCTTTGTGGGTTGAGAAGTTTTAATGTAGAAGGGTATCTTTACAAATAAATCTGTTTAATTTCAAAGCAGTTTGAGGAAAAAAACCACTCTGAAAATAAAACAATGGCATGATTAATCTGGATCTTTTGTTAGACCAGTAAAGGGAGGTACCCCAATAAAGAAGCTCCTCTCTTTCTCTCTCTCTCTCTCTCTCTCTCTCACACACACACACACAGGATTGTGTCTAAAAAACTGCCTTCCAAAAGCAATAATAATTCTATAATTCTCTATTGAGGAAGATAACATCATTTTAGACCTCAAATTATTTTTATGAAGAATTCTGCACATTTAATAATAAAAACACTATCATAAACAACGAAATACAAAGGGACAATATAACAGAGGCCAACCAGCATAAATTGTAAGCAACTGACCCAGAACCACAGAGCATTTGAGCTTTCTTGAAATAGACTAAAAAATTGTTGTATTTACTATGTTCCAGAAGATAAAATACATGATTAAAAACTTTAACAGATAACTGAAGAATGTAAAAAATAATGCAATGGAAATTCTAGAACTAACAAACACAATAATCAAATATGAAAATACAACCAATAGGCTCAGAAGTAATTAGTTTTTAATTGATGAGAAGAGAATTAGTATTGTAAGACTGGTCAGCAAAAAACAGCAGAATTTAGCACAGAGAGGCAAAAGAATAAAAATCAGAAGAGAAGTTAAGGAAACAAAGATGATGAGACACAGTGAAACAATCTAATAGAATTTAATCGGTATACCAGAGAATGGGGCAGAAGTTATATTTAAAAAAATAATGATTTACAATTTTACAATGCTATTGAAATATACCAATCTGTAGATCTGACAAACCCTAAGAACCTAAGCAGAATAAATGAAATTAAGTCCACGCCTGGTCAACATAAAAGTGCTGAAAAGCAAATACAAAGGAAAAAAACCTTAAAAATATGCAAAGTGACTATCTTTTAAAAAAACAAACAAAAACAGGCAAAAAAATAGCCTAACAGCTGACTCCTCAGAAGAAACAATGGAAGTAAATACAAATCCCTTACCTGTTTTATGATTTGTAAATATTCCTTCTCATTCAGTGGTTGTGTTTTCACTTTCTTGATGATGTGTCTTGAAGCTCAAAATGTTTTAATTATAATTAAGTACAATTTACCTGTTTTTTCCTTTATTGCTTATGTTTAAGTGTTATATCTAATAAGGCTATGCATACATCTATGCATATATATGAAGATTAAGATCTGAAATTATTTTAAAAGTCAATAGGATTGGGGCACATGGGTGGCTCAGTTGGTTAAGTGTCATCCACCTTCAGCTCAGGTCATGATCCCAGGGGTCCTGGGACTGAGCCCCACATGGGGCTCCCTGCCCAGCGGGGAGCCTGCTTCTCCTTCTGTCCCTGGCCCCCCCGGCCCCTGCTCATGTTTGCGCATGTGCATGCACATTTTCTGTCTCTCTCAAATAAATAAAATCTTAAAAAAAAGTCAATAGGATTACCTACACTTCTTAACCTTATTGCTAAATAACCTGTTTTTTTCAACATGTTAATTTTTCTATTTAATCATATAAAAAGGTGTGTTTTCTATAGGTTGTTCTTTGTTCTGATTTCCAATTCTGTCGACCTTTCTTAAGTCACCCAAGAAGCTGAAAAGTTGGCTCGCCACTTTAAAGATAACAAATATGAAAATGTTTGCCAAAAGCAGAACTGACATCTCCCTATGCCTTAAATCCAGACCTTCACTTCTAGTTACCAACCTCCTGTAAGATATTGAACAGTGGTGAACAAATGTGTTTGTCAGATCATTTTTTGGTGAAGTATATTTCTTGACATCTTATTTCTTGCTTAGGTAATTGAAACATTATGGTGCAATAAAGTCCTCAAATCAGAATCACAAGTTGATGAAGACTGGGATGAGGGTGGAAATATAAGGAGACTGGGGAAGTCCAGGATTCCCAGCACAGAACAAGGAGAAATATGGCCTGGATTGGTTGTTATTGTCAGGAAATGAGAAAGCTGTCCTCTGCTATGCCCAGCACCTTCTGCTCCCACAGCTTCTTCCATAATCATGTGTGTTCTTGCTCTTATTCAGAGAGAGAGAGGATCATAGTAAGAGAATTCAAAATGTTTGTCCAGTAGCAATGATGACAGTCATTCTCTAAGCTTGTTACAGTGCTTTGAGTCCTGCTCAATATTTTTATTCTGTGGATCATGCATTACTTGAGAGGCCCTACATTCTTTTTATCTTTAGAATAGAAGTAATTACTCAGATGACTAGAACTTCCTCTAGTTCAAGAGATTTACTTTGTAACTTCCAATACTCAGAACAAATCAGCCCATTCATATTCCCTAGTAAGAAACAATAGAATACACCCCCCCCTTTTTTTTTTTCTGCTTCTTAACTTACTGCATGGAAACAAAGTCCTATAGGCTATGGTTTGCTAGAAATACTGCGAAGAACATTCACTGCTAGTGACTTCAGCTTTTCGCTTTGGGGTAAATAGTCTCACAGACTACCAAATTAGTAGCATTTTAAAAGTGTCCATGTTTTATGCATTTTGGAGTTACATAATATTAAAATATTATAAGAGAACCTGGAAATGATTATGAAAAGTGTGAAATCTGATAACAAAATAGCTTCAAATAATTTTTAAATTGAGATTTTTGTTTAGCTCATTTTTGTTTGTTTATTTGAGCCAAGTTAATATGAAGTTGTGACAAAATTTAGAAAAGTAATCAATCGCGGATGCCTGCGTGGCTCAGTTTGTTGAATGTCTGACCCTTGATTTCCGCTCAGGCCATGATCTCCAAGTCGTGAGATCAAGCCCCTGTTGGGTTCTGCTTTGGGCATGGAGCCTGCTTAAGATTCTCTCTCTTCCTCTCCCACTCCCCTCCCTCCCTTTCCTTCTCTCCCTCTCTAATAATAACAAATAAAAAGAAAAGTAATCAATCTGTTTATATAGTCAAAAATAAAGGACAGGTTAAAATCTGTGCATGAAGAATAAACAGACAAGATTTGCAACCTTTCTACATTACCTTTATGTGCAATCGAGTAGCCCAGCCTAAAGCAGCACTTAGAAATAGGAAATCTCTTAGAAGAAACTGACAAATGTGGAGGAGGAGGGCTTTTTGTTGTTGTGATTGTTGGCAAAATCAGTTTTAGTTTCAAAAAAACAAAAAAGAAAGAACCTGAGCAATAAATGTAGGAATCTACTGCCACTTCAGTGATTAAAAAAGAAATAGGACAAAAAGTCAATGACTACCTCTTGGGTGATAAGCGCTTTAACATAACATTTTCATCACGATACTCAAAATTAATAATCCTGTGATATTATACTACCCATTTTCTAGACAGATATAATGAAAGACTAAGTCATTTTCCCAAGTTAATTCAGGGAATAAGCAATGGATTCTGAATTGTGTTCTCTTTAAAATTATGACCTTATTAATCACTCTTGGAGATTTCTCTGGAGTGGAAGATTATTTCCCCATAGCTTCCTTAGTCCTCTAGAATCTTCAATTTATCTGGATTTTAAAAATAATTCTTTTAGCCCTATGATAATTTTCAGACAGCATAGTTTTTGATACCATGGATTTGGGGAATGGAAGACAAAATATCAGAATGTAAACAATCACTGAATATCAGACCAAAATTTATCCCACCAATCTTATTTAAACTTCCCACCAGTCATCTGCTTTTCCAAATATTTAATGAGGCTGTGGCATTTAAAACATTTATTTTAATACACATTGTGAAAATTTTCAAGTGTTAAAAATGAAATTTTAATATCACAGTTAAAGTGTGTATCTGTTTACATACTCTATGTATATCTGTGCTTTATCCATAAGACAGTAAATTCTAGGGATTTAAAAAACCAATTTTTGCTCCTATGTGTCATGACTCCCACTGAGACTACATGATCTATATGATTGCCACTTTATTCCTAATATTGCTTATTTGTGTCTTTTTTCATTTTCACTTGAAAATCTTTCCTGAGGTTTTTCTATTCTTTAACCTTTTTCAATTTCAGGCTCTTTTGATCCTAGTTTATATTTTTATATTCTATTTCAGTAATTTCTGTCTATATTTTTAGTTTTTTCCTTGTACTTTCTTTGATTTTATACTTGTGTTCTTTTTTTCTAACTTAAATACTTGGCATTTTGAGGTTTTTTCCTCCAATATAAATATTTAAGTTCAGTTATATCCTGCAATCTTTTAAGTAATAGTTCAATTATAGCTAATAGTTACTGAGCACTTACTATTTTTAATAATCTATGGTAAGATTTTACATACTGTAGCTCATTTAATACTTACACCAACACCTTTAAGTCAGTAGTGTTATTTTCTTCCTTTTTTCATAGAAAGTAAAGAGAAGTAAAATGACTAGGTCAAGGTCACACAGTTAGCAAATCCTGGAGGTAAGATTCAACTCAGGCAGTCTGACTCCTGAATTCTTTAAAATAAATCTCTCATTTATTTATTAACTTAAACATACTCATTTTAAAACATGTATCTGATTATTTCATTATTGCAATTTCTAAGAGACGAATTCTGTTCTTTGTTTGTGGGTTTTGTTAGTTTGTTTATTTACTCTCTCTCTCTATTGCCTTGTTTCCTAGTGAATCTTAGAGTTTAGACTGAGTTTATATGTTATCGGAGACTTATAGGGTCCTGATGAAGGGAAGTCCCTTTAAAAATTAATTGAATTGGCCCAGGGACCCATAAGAAATACCATTATGAGAACACTGAATTTTTTCCTTAATTTGAGGTTTCCTGTACCATGCAGGTGGAGTAAATTTGAACCTCAAATCCACATAAGACAAGCCTGATGTTACAACACTTATAGGAGACTTTATTTTCCACCCAAGCTCAAGCCAAGACAGGCATGCTTATTTTATGATCATCTTTTCCCAAAAAGAAGTATTCTTTCCTATTTCACACTTTCACTAAAGGTACAGCATTTTGAGGGTCCGTTTTATTTAAGGGATTCAATTCTAAATTCCCCAACTTGAGAGTTAAAGCCCACTCTGTGGTCAAAGTGATGCCTTTAAAACACACTCCTAGTTTCTGGGGTGGCCAGTTCCCTCTGGACTGCTACACCTTCAAATTCCCGCTAAGATTTCTAACTTGTTCTTCATTTACCATCTCTGTGGGATTTCATTTATGTTTTAAAAATCCTAGCTATACTAAGAATCATACATATTTTATTCCGTATTCCTACCTGGTTTATATTTTGCAGCATATGTAGCCCTGAGATGATTATTTTCCTAGACTATCTAAAATTAATGTCCTTGGTGGAACAAAGACAGTTATTGTCTTAATTGTTAACCTTAGTGTCTTGAATCCTAAAATTAAGTTTATTTATTTTTTCTTCAAAAAAAATTTTTTTTCTTAACATATAATGTATTATTTGTTTCAGGGGTAGAGGTCTGTGATTCATCAATCTTACACAATTCACAGTGCTCACCATAACACATACCCTCCCCAATGTCCATCACCCAGCCACCCCATCCCTCCCACCCACCTCCACTCCAGCAACTCTCAGTTTGCTTCCTGAGATTAAGAGTCTCTTATGGTTTGTCTCCCTCTCTGGTTTCATCTTGTTTCATTTTTCCTTCCCTCCCCCTATGATCCTCTGTCTTGTTTCTGAAATTCCTCGTATCAGTGAGATCATATGATACTTGTCTTTCTCTGATTGACTTATTTCACTTAGCATAATACCCTCTAGTTCCAACAACATCATTGCAAATGGCAAGATTTCATGTTTTTGATTGCTGCATAATATTCCATTGTATATATATATATATATATATACCACATCTTCTTAACCAACTGAGCCACCCAGGCGCCCTACCATATCTTCTTTATCCATTCATTTGTTGATGGACATCTGGGCTCTTTCCATAATTTGGCTATTTTGGACATTGCTGCTATAAACACTGGGGTGCATGTGCCCCCTCGGATCACTACATTTGTATCTTTGGGGTAAATACCCAGTAGTGCAATTGCTGGGTTGTAGGGTAGCTCTATTTTCAACTTTTTGAGGAACCTCCATACTATTTTCCAGAGTGGCTGCACCAGCTTGCATGCCCACCAACAGTGTAGGAGGGTTCGTTCCCCTTTCTCCACATCCTGGCCAACATCTGTCATTTCCTGACTTGTTAATTTTAGCCATTCTGACTGGTGTGAGGTGGTATCTCATTGAGGTTTTGATTTGGATTTCCCTGATGCCGAGTGATGTTGAGCACTTTTTCATGTGTCTGTTGGCCATTTAGATATCTTCTTTGAAGAAATGTCTGTTCCCGTCTTCTGCCCATTTCTTGATTGGATTATTTGTTCTTTGGGTGTTGAGTTTGGTAAGTTCTGTATAGATTTTGGGTACTAGCCCTTTATCTGATATGTCATTTGCAAATATCTTCTCCCATTCTGTCTGTTGTCTTTTGGTTTTGTTGACTGTTTCCTTTGCTGTGCAAGAGCTTTTTATCTTGATGAAGTCCCAATAGTTCATTTTGCCCTTGCTTCCCTTGCCTTTGGCAATGTTTCTAGGAAGAAGTTGCTGTGGCTGAGGTCAAAGAGGTTGCTGCCTATGTTCTCCTCAAGGATTTTGATGGATTCCTGTCTCACATTTAGGTCTTTCATCCATTTTGAATTTATTTTTGTGTGAGGCATCCGAATCAGCAAAGAAGAAGTTAAACTCTCAGGCAGGATATAAAATCAATGCACAGAAATCAGTGGCATTTCTATACACCAACAACAAGACAGAAGAAAGAGAAATTAAGGAGTCGATCCTATTTACAATTGTACCCAAAACCATAAGATACCTAGGAATAAATCTAACCAAAGAGGTAAAGAATCTGTACTCAGAAAACTATAGAATACTCATGAAAGAAATTGAGGAAGACACAAAGAAATGGAAAAACGTTCCATGCTCATGGATTGGAAGAACAAATATTGTGAAGATGTCAATGCTACCTAGAGCAATCTACACATTGAATGCAATCCCTATCAAAATACCATCAACTTTTCTCAAAGAATTGGAACAAATAATCCTAAAATTTGTATGGAACCAGAAAAGACCCCAAATAGCCAGAGGAATGTTGAAAAAGAAAAGCAAAGCTGGTGGCATCACAATTCCGGACTTCAAGCTCTATTACAAAGCTGTCATCATCAAGACAGTATGGTACTGGCACAAAAACAGACACATAGATCAATGGAACAGAATAGAGAGCCCAGAAATGGACCCTCAACTGTATGGTCAACTCATCTTTGACAAAGCAGGAAAGAATGTCCAATGGAACAAAGACAGTCTCTTCAACAAATGGTGTTGGGAAAATTGGACAGCCACATGCAGAAGAATGAAACTGGACCATTTCCTTACACCACACACAAAAATAGACTAAAATTAATTTTAAAATTTGCAAATCCTATTTTATGTGTGTAATTTGTCTTAAACATAAAAATGAAATAAATATTATTCTTTCACTTCATTTCTACATGACTTACATACTCTCAATTCATTAAATGAAGAATTCCCTTACTTTTCTGTAATTATTATTTTTTATTAACTTCAATATTAATTCCAGTAGTTAACTTACAGTGTTATATTAGATTCAGGTGTACAATACAGTGATTCAGCAATTCTATGCATTACTCAGTGCTCATCACAGTAAGTGTGCTCTTCTCTCCACCTAGTTCCCCGGTCCCCCCACCCCCACCTCCTTCCCCTCTGGTAACCATCGGTTCTCTATAGTTAAGAGTCTGTTTCTTGATTTGTCTCTTTTTTCCCTTTGTCCATTTGTTTTGTTTCTTAAAGTCTACATATGAGTGAAATCGTATGGTATTTGTCTTAGTCTCTGACTGGCTTATTTCACTTAACATTATACTCTCTAGCTTTATCCATGTTGTTGCAAATGGCAAGATTCCATTCCTTTTTTATGGCTGATATATATCTATATCTATCTATAGATAGATAGATAGATATAGATATATCTATCTATATCTATCTATAGATAGATAGATATAGATATATCTCCCACATCTTCTTTACCCATTCATCTTTTGATGGATACTTGGGCTGCTTCCATAATTTGGCTATTGTAAATAATGCTGCAATAAATGTAGGGGTGCATGTATCCCTTTGAATTAGTGTTTTTGTATTTTGGGGGTAAATACCCAGTAGTGCAATTACTAGATTGTAGGGTAGTTCTATTTTTAACTTCTTGAGGAACCTCCATACTATTTTCCAGCATGTCTGCGCCAATTTGCAGCCCCACCAACAGTACATGAAGCTTCCTTTTTCTCTGCATCTTCGTCAACACTTGTTTCTTGTATTTTTTATTTTAGTCATTCTGACAGGTGTGAGATGATATCTCATTGTAGTTTCGATTTGCATTTCTCTGATGATGAGTGATGTTGAGCATCTATTCATGTGTCTGTTGGCCATCTGTATGTCTTTTGTAATTATTAATAAACAATGGAAAATATGTATGACATTTAAACTTTTCATTTCTTGTTCGGAGTATGAAATTTTTGTAAACACTGTTGTGACTGATTTTCTTCAAAATAACATTTTCTACAAAATATCATTTTCTTCAAAATATCAATTTAAGAACAGAGTAAAACATTTAAAATTATAGTAATATTGAATATGTATAAAGAAAGAAAAATACAGGACATGATTTTGAAATTATTCTATTATGTCAATTTCTCTGATGTGACAGTATGTGTGCTGAATTTTACATTTTCATCTTGGATCTTGTATGTTTAAGGTGTCAAGTAAACAAATAAGGGTGAAATTCACTGTCTACTTCATTCCCATAAAGGACAATTCCCAGAAGTACAAGACTATGTTTTGGAGTATCCGTACGAGCAGTTTTAAAAAGTAGCATCAAAAATGAACATGCCTTCGATAAAACAGACACTGTGAATTAACCTGAAGGACACTATATGCTAAATGAAATAAGCCAGACATAGAAAGAAATACACCACATAATCTCACTTATGTATGAAATCTCAGTTGTCTCAGCGGGGAATCTGCTTGGGATTTTCTCTCTCCCTCTCATTCTTTTCCTCCCCACGCACACTTTCTCTCTCTCTCTCTCTCTCAATCAAATAAATAAATAAATAAATCTTTAAAAAAAATCTAAGCATCAAATTCATAGAAGCAGAGTAGAACAGTGGTTACCAGGGCAAGGGAGGTGGGGAAAATGGGGAGATGTTGGTCAAAGGGTACCAAGTTGTAGTTATGTAGAATGAATAATTTCTAGAGATCTAAGGTACAGCATGGTGAGTAAACATCACGTTGTACATCTTAAATATATACAATTTGTTAACCAATAACTATAAAATATGTATTTGGGGAATGGGATGAAGGATGACAGAGGCAATATACATGTTATGCAGAATCTTTTAGTCACACGGACGCATGCACATATACAAACACCCGTTGGCTAGAATATTGACAAAGTCACACTACTATGAATAAGTGTGTGCACACACTATATAAGAACACATCTTTATTGAATTTTAGTCATGTACATGCATTTTTGATACAATCAACCACTCTTTAAAACAAATTTTTAGTATATGTGCTGCCGAAGTGAGCACTAAAACAAATTTTTATAAGGCAATTTAAACTGTCTTTGGGGATAAGCCATCTGCATTGCACATCAAAGAAAAATGAAGAACAGATCACTTGCATATATATTTGATTTATTCCCAGGTAGAGACAGGAAATTTCCAAAGTGGAACAGAAGTAGAAGCAGAAAGAAACTCTGATCATCTTGAATCATCTTCATCTCTTTTTAGCATGTGAAAATTTTTTTTTCTTTTTTTTTGTTTGTTTTATTTATTTATTCATGAGAGTCAGAGAGAGAGATAGAGAGAGGCAGCAGCAGAGGGAGAAGCAGGCTCCCTGCCTAGCAGGGAGCCCAATGCAGGACTCGATCCCAGGACCCTGGGATCGTGACCTGAGCCAAAGGCAGATGCTTAACCATCTGAGCCACCCAGGTGTCCCGCATGTGAAAATTTTCTTTGACGAGTCAGTAGTGGTGTGTGCATTTTAATTGTTTATATACTTGACCTATTATATCCACACATTATTCCTCAGAATCAAATACCTACTTTATCAGAGATGTGAATAAATGTGATGATAACATCCATACTAACTTGATTCTGGTGTGACTTCTCTGCATCATTTATTCTGAATTAAATAATCTGATCATGATAGGATATATCTTAGTTTGGGGTTAATTTTCTGAGGTATCTACCTGATTGTTTCAATATGTAGATTTAGGTCTTCTTTTATTTATGCAATATTTTCACTGATTATAGTTTTACATGTTTTTGTTTCATTACTTTGTTTTCCTTCTTAGGTCATACAATTATACTTATGGTGGATTGTCTTCGTCTGTCTTCCATTTCAAGTCTTCTTTCTTTCTCTCTCTCTCTCCTTTATTTTGCTGTCACAAAAGCATTGTAATGTATAATCTCTTAGTACACGTGAATGAGTTTTTCTATGACAATTGCTATGGCAATTTTATTTTATTTATTTATTTTTTATTTTTTAAAGATTTTATTTATTTATTTGACAGAGAGAGACACAGCAAGAGAGGGAGCACAAGCAGGGGGAGGGGGAGAGGGAGAAGCAGGCTTCTTGCTGAGCAGGGAGCCCGATGTGGGGCTCGATCCCAGGACCCTGGGATCATGACCTGAGCTGATGGCAGACGCCTAACAACCACCCAGGCGCCCCATCTAGGGCAATTTTAAATTAAGCTATTCAAATTTTAAAATTTAATACCTATTGCTAAAAATGACTATTACAATTCATATTACACAAATCACAGAAAAGGTTGTGTCCCTTCACTCTGGATCATGCTTACTATCAAACTTCTCCTTTTACCTGTGCTGAGAAGTATAACATGATACCGAATAACTGCATTAATTTACATTATCTTAATCATCAGATATATTAAATGGTTTATGATATGTTTATTGGCTATCTTTATTTCTCTGTGAATTCTTGTTCATTTGTCCACTTTTCTTTTTTCTTATTGATTTGTGGGAGCTCTCTATGTATTGTTGACATTAATCCTTTCTTTTATATATTAAATATAGTCCATTATGTATGTCTACGTATATATTATATACATTTTCACTTTTACAATTTAATTGTCTTTTGTATTACAGAAGTTTTAAAAATGTGGTGTAGCTGTAATTATTCATTCTTTCCTAATGGCCTTTTGCTTTATCACTAAGTGGTCTTCTTTTCCCTACCCTAAATCATAAATACATTTTCCAATGCATTCTGCTAATTTTTCATACAATTTTTACATTTAGATATTTATCATATCAGCAATTTATGTTTGTAAATTTGTGAGAAGAAACTAACCATTTTTCAAAAAACTCAAGAGCCAAAATTTTTATGGGGAGAACATTTTTACATCCAAGAAGCTCTTTTTCAAAGGAAGCCTGCTTTACTTATCAGATAATATAATATCAAAAGGAAAATATTTATCATTTATCTGAAAATATTTTTTGTAATTGTGAATTTATAAAATATATATGATATTCTGTATTTTAATTGAATACAATTGTAATACAAACTTATATCATATGTGATTTTGTCTGCTAAATTTATTACCTAGTCTTTGGCAGAATTTACAGGGTTCTAGTATACAGAAAATGAGAAATAAGAGTTCAACTACACTTAGCAATGACACAATGGAGAATGGACATACGACATATTATGTATGAACAAGGGAACATCTGGGGCCTTTTGTCTGAAGAACAGAAATCTTAGAGAAGATTAATAGTAGCTATCTTCAAATATTTGAAATAATATCATATGTAAAGAGAATAGACCAATGAATAAGAGCTAGAGAGAAGCAACATTTAGTTTAATGATATAGAAAGCTATTTAATATGAAAACTGATGGAGAAGTGAGTAAGTAGGTGGTCATGTGAGGAAGGTTACTAATGGAGGATGAGTGGCTATCTTTCAGACCATACAAAATGGGAGTGGGACTGGACTGTCAGCTGAAGGTTGGACTCATTTCTTTTATTTCTAAGATACTATTTAATTTTGTGCCATATCACTTGGAACTTTCATAGCTTCCTGAAAATCAAATGATAGGAATATGAACTGAGGACTTTTCTAATGAAAATGTAAATTTTATTGGAAATGTAATGAAAAGTATAAAGTGAATAATTGGGAAACAATATGTGTTTTGTAATTTTTGTTGGTTGCCATAAACATACTTCCTATCACAGACAAGTGAGGGAGAAGAAAGTAGAAATGCAAAACTAAGAGGCTAATGGCAATGAGGAGAGGGGGGAAAAAAAGGCTGACACTTCTGGAGCCTACAATATTTTGGGAGCTCACAACTCATATAACCTCTATTTGCTGTTGACCCGTATGTTGGGTTTTCAGCACATTCCAAGACATCTAAGTCACTTACTTCCATGCTGTTTTAATCACTTTGATTTTTGCTTGCAAAGATCCTTAAATTTATCTCAGCACAAGTCAAAATGCTTTAAACAAAGTATTATAAAGCAAAACATGTTTTAGACTATCTCATAGCAATTGTTTTTCTATGTATATGCAAACAGTATAGAGTTGTATATTTTTTCTAAGAGATTTGGATAAATGCAGGAGGTGGAATTTCCCTCTGATAATGGAAGTGGAAGCCCTGAGAAAGTGTATTAATTCACATGAAATAGTGTATTTCATACTAATTTACTTCATGACCTTGGTATATGAATCTGCAGGATAAATCATTATTTGGGGAATTAATAAAGTTTATGTGGGGTTGACTATGATCACATAAATTATTTGCATGTCCAACATGGGAAGGCAGGAGCAGAACTAGGTAACTGGGACGACAGGAGGGGCAAAGAAGAATAAAACCAAAACCCTCCCATGGTGTTCAGGCACGGCGAGTGTGCTTGGGCAAGGACCAGGGGATGGAGGGGCCAACGGAGTCACTGCGACAAATGCATATGGCTAATATTATCCATGAAAGTTTCTCATGAAGAAACAGAAAAACAGGAAGGTCATTCATGTGCCAGGGACAGAAACCGCTCTCTTAATTTCCTTTTTTATCTCTCTCGTGTAATTCAACCTGCCTAATGTAGGACACAGGAAAACAGAAAGAAATATGCAGAAAGAAAACTGTGTTAAGTTCTTCATTAAGCGTCCCTAAAGGTCAAAGAGTGACAGCTTGCGCTTTGACATTTCAGCAAATGATTATACAGGAGATGCTCAAAGAAAAATCCACTTAGCCTTGGTTAAAAGGAAAGGTGATAAAACGTCACCACGCAAGTTTCCTGAACAGCATCTACTTGAAACCTTCTCTCCTTTCCTCCCTCCCTCCGTTTCTCCTCCTTTCCATCTATACACCTTCTTTTATTTATTTTCATAATTTCCTCCCTGCTGATTTACTTCAATATAAAATATACCTAAAATAAATAAAAAACATAGAAATACTAAAATATAAATTCTGGACTCTGACTCAAGCTATGGGTGGGTCCCTTTTCCAGAAGAAAAAGTTGTGCCCCCTCCCCTTCCTCCCTACCCTCTGGTTATTAGGACATTAGGGCTGATTGAAGGGCAATGTGCTGAATGACAAAATAATCTCTGAGCATATCTTTTAACTAAATGCTCAGCATGGTACTCCTAGTACTGAATGCTTTAATTGGCTATTTTCTCCCTCTGGAGCCCAGAATAAAAATGGTAATCCAATTTTGCAGACACTGTTAGCACTGTTTGGCATTTTCCTAATAAAGCCACAATGCTCCTGGCCTTTCATCATAGCTTTCCAGTAGTTTCTCCAAACCATTCTACCCTAATTACTGTAGCCTGGAAGCATCACCTCCCACCCCCTGCAAGTTTTACTGAGCAATCAGCAATTGCTGAGAGGAATGATGACCATGTTATATTTCTTAGACTTTCATGTAGTCGGGCTTCTTTTAAATCAATTCCACTTTCTGTTCAGCCTTTGAAGGATGGTAGCGGGGCTGCTATTTCCAATTTTCAGAGAGCAATCGGTAGCAATAGGTAGAGATGCCTCCTATGAAGAATTAATTATCATGTCTGTTAACCTATGGATCAGAGCAGGATGAGAAACCGGGTGAGGAAGTGTCATGCAAGATGAGATGTCGTCTCCCTGCTTGTAATATGATTTCATGAGTATGGCTTTTCCTTGTTTCTGTTTTAGTCTTTATTTAAATGAAAAAGAATTGCCTCAGAAAATGGAAGTATCCGGTCACTGACAGTATTGCCTGCAAGTCAAGCCACGGTTTTCTTCATATGAACCATCCATTTTTCCCCCAACAAAAGGGGGGAATAGGAGGGCTTCTTTGTCTTGAGATTCCTTTTGGAACTCCAAATGGCAGTGTTCAGGAATCAGTGAAATAGTTCTCTTCTTTTTGAGGAGAGATTTATTATTAACATTGTCCTCAATAAATAGAAGGCATGGAGAGTATAGAGAAATTTGAGTCAGGTAGGTACGGAGTGATTCATTAGAGAACTCTAAATTGCATACCCAGAAGAGGAGGAAGGAAAGCTATTCCCACAAAAAAGAGTGAGATACAGGGGGTGAGTTTACTTCAACACTGACAAAATACCAGCAACTCATACCCGGGGGGGAAATAGAACAAAAGTACCATCACATAGAATCAATATTCCCCTGAAGAAACCATGTTTGAAGAGAACATGAGGCAATAGAATTTGATCATAGCAGAGTACCTGGGTGGCGCAGTTGGTTAAGTGTCTGACTCTTGGTTTCGGCTCAGAGCCTGATCTCAGAGTCATCAGATCAAGCCCCACATTGGGCTCTGGACTCAGCATGGAGTCTGCTTAAGATTCTCTCTCCCTCTCCCTAGGCAACCCCCTCACCCCATCAAATAAATAAATAAATCTTTAAAAAAAAATTTGATCATCATTTTGCATGCAACATCTTCATTTGTTCTTCAGAGGAACTCTTTGATGATACATTATTTGCATTTCATGCACTGAGTACTGGAAAGATTAAGACTTGTCCCCCAAATCACAGAGCCAGAGGGGGAGGCAGTGAGATGTGCTGGACTCTGAGCCCTTTGCCCTGCCTACTGTAACACACTGTCTCAAATTAAGAAGCACTTACATGTAGAGACAAAAAGATGTTTAAATATTTTTACATAAGTTCTTTAAGCAGAGATATATAATCTTTGTTAAGCTGTCTAATCATTCATTTAACATATATTTATAGGGAGTACTATGTGGCCTGGGGATATAATATAAAATGTAGACAAAATAGAGCTTTTAAAAAACTCACAATATAGGAGGAAAAATACAGAGTGAACAGATAATCATTATTGTGATGAACTTTCTGAGGGAATATTCCTCAATGCTATAGAAGTGTGTGGTTCCCCAAGGGAACATGAGGGTGAGATCACAAATTTTTTCAATTTTACTGGAAATATTAGCTAATAAATTAGACAGAGATTAGGAAGGAGGAGATTAAACTATCACTCACTGCACTAGAAATGATCTAATACTGAAGCCCACCACAGAACCAATTGAAAAATCACAAAAACCTCATTAAAAGCAATCAATAGGGTATAAAATCAATATAATCAATATGACTCAATATATAAAACAGAAACCACTTTGATGTTGTATGGTAAAAGAAAAATGTCCTCATTTTTAATAGCAACAGACTGATTAAAAAAAAAAAAAAAGGTAATATGCTTAACAAGAAAAGCACAAGACCGATATGGAGAAATGTTTAGCATACCCCCATAAAAAAAAAAAGAAAAGCAGAAACAAATGCAAATACAGATTATGTTCTGATAGAAAGTCTTAAAATATAAAGATGCCAATTTTCTCTGAGTTAATTTATAGTTCTAACATGATTTTCTTTTTTGCAAATAATCAAGGTGCTTCTAAAGCTCAGTGGGAAAATAATAGAAATAGACAGGAAACTATGAAAATGAAGATCAGAGAGATGGGCTTAGTCATACCATTTATTAAAATAATTACAAAGTCTAAATAAATAAGACTTTATGGTCATGTCTCATGAACAGACACGAAAACCAAAGGAATAAAATAGAAATGCCAGAATTAGATCCAAGTGCATTTAGGAATCTGACCTATGAAGGGCAGCCTATATAATCAGTGAAGAAAAGACAGTTAATTCCATAAATGGCCTTAGGACAACTGGGCAGTCATCTAGACATAGTCAGTTTCATACCTTCCATCCTTCACCAGAATAAATTTCTAAAGGATTAAAGATGCAAATGTAAAAAAATAAAACCATAAAACAAGACCATAAAATAATGCATCATTCCTAATTTTGGAGGAAGAATAGTATTTCTCATTTTGACTAAAAATTTAGGAGCCATTAAAATGGATACATTCAAGTAATTTTAAAAAAGGACATCTGCATGCCTTTAACTAAACAAAATAAAAGCAAAACACATCAAAAATAACATAAGGAAAAAATATAATCTGGTGTATTTTGAATTCATATTACCTATGAACGGGTAATTTTTGATAGATAATTTGGAAAGCTTTAAGAAGAAGATCAGACTCACAATGGAAAAATAAGCAAAGAATATGAACAGAGAGTTCAGTAAAAAAAAAAAAAAAGGAAATACAAATAGGTCTAAAAATTAATCCAGGTAATGGCAATTCCATCCTTCCAGTTGCTCAGGCCAGAAAAGTTGGAAGAGTAATTTACTCCTTTATTTCCCTTACATCACATATCCAAAACTTCAGGAAGTCTTGTTTGCTATATCTTCAAAATAGACCCAGAAGCTGACAGCCCAGGTCTACCACTACCACGCTGGGCCAAGATGCCATCCTGTCTATTGGATTGCTGCATTAGTCCTCTAACTGGCTTTTCTGCTTCCATCCTGGCTCTGTATGGTCAATTGTTTGGGGTTTTTGTTTGTTTGTTTGTTTGTTTTTTATTGTGTTACGCTAGTCACCATACATTACATCATTAGTTTTTGATGTAGTGTTCCATGATTCATTGTTTGTGTATAACACCCAGTGCTCCATTCAATACATGCCCTCCTTAATACCCATCACCAAGCTAACCCATCCCTCCACCCTATCCCCCCAAAATCTTCAGTTTCTTTCTCAGAGTCCATAGTCTCTCATGGTTAGTTTCCCCCTCCGATTACCCCCTCTTCATTTTTCCCTTCCTACTATCTTCTTCTTCTTTTTTTTTTTTAACATATAATGTATTATTTGTTTCAGAGGTACAGGTCTGTGATCCATCAGTTTTACATAATTCACAGCACTCACCATAGCACATACCCTCCCCAATGTCTATCACCCAACCAACCCATCCCTCCCACCCCCCACCACTCCAGCAACCCTCAGTTTGTTTCCTGAGATTAAGAACTCCTCATATCAGTGAAATCATATGATACATGTCTTTCTCTGATTGACTTGTTTCGCTTAGCATAATACCTTCTAGTTCCTTTCACATCATTGCAAATGGAAAGATTTCGGGGTTTTTTGATGGCTGCATAATATTCGATTGTATATATATACCACATCTTCTTTATCCATTCATCTGTTGATGGACATCTTGGCTCTTTCCATAGTTTGGCTGTTGTGGACATTACTGCTATAAACATTGGGGTGCACGTACCCCTTCGGATCACTACATTTGCATCTTTGGGGTAAATACCCAGTAGTGCAATTGCTGGGTCATAGGGTAGCTCTATTTTCAACTTTTTGAGGAACCTCCATACTGTTTTCCAGAGTGGCTGCACCAGCTTGCATGCCCACCAACAGTGTAGGAGGGTTTGTTCTCCTTTCTCCGCATCCTGGCCAACATCTGGCATTTCCTAACTTGTTAATTTTAGCCATTCTAACTGGTGTGAGGTGGTATCTCATTGAGGTTTTGATTTGGATTTCCCTGATGCCGAGTAATGTTGAGCACTTTTTCATGTGTCTGTTGGTGTATGGACAATTCTAATAGCAACTGGAGGAACCCTTTTAAAATATGTGTCAGATCAAATCCATGTCCCTCTTTTGCTCAGATTCCTCAACAGCTTTCCATTTCTTCCAGAATGAAAGTCAAAATCCTTTAACTGGTCTACGAAGCCCTATGCATTGTGGCTTTTCACTATCTCTCTGTCAACTTCAACCACTCTTCCCCTCTGCATTTCTGCTCCAGTCACACTGAGCTCCTTTGTATTCCTCCACAATGCTAGATACTCTCCCTGCTTGAGAACTTTGCTCTGGTTTTTCCTTCTACCTGGAACTCATTTTCCCCAGATATCTGGTTAGGCCACTCCCTCTTCTTCTTCTTCAAGTTTTTGCCCAGATATAATTCTACCAATGAAATCTTATATTGACTCTCATTCCCCCTTCACTTCATTCTATTTTTATTTCTTCATCATTATCACCATCTAATATAGCATATAATTATATATATGAATATATGTATAATCACATACCTATGTGATTTTTTTCTGTTCAGTACACATTTATATTCCCATTACTTAGAATGAGGCTGGCACTTAGTGAAGACTCAATAAATATTTGCTCAACAAATAAATTTAATTCTACTCCTAATCTTACAGAGAAAGGTAAATTAAAATTCCAATGAGATGCCATTTTCACATAACAAATTGGCAAAAATCAGAAGTTGGTAAGATGCTCTGGAAACGTACTTTCATAAATTACTGGTGGGAGTATAAAATGGTACAAACCATATGGAGGGAAATTTGGTAATATCTCTAAAAATACACTGGTACATGTCCTTTAGCATAGCAAGTCTAATACCAGTTAGAGGAAATGACATATGCTCAGGGTTATTCATCATGTTGCTGTTAAAATTAAAAAAAAAAAACAGAAAAAAGTAAATATTGATTAATAAAGAACTGATTGAACAAATTATGATACATTAATACACTAGAATACTATATGCCTGGAAAAAATTATGAGTAGTCTCTGTGCACAGATTTGAAAAGCTTTCCAAAGCATCTTGCTAAATTTTAAAGTAGGACAGAGCAATACATGCAGTAATCTAGCATTTGTGTAGTAAGGGAAACTAAGCAAATATATATTTATATTTGTTTGTATCCACCAACTATGGAAAGATACAGGAGAGATTAACTGGTGTTTGTAGAATGAAAGTAGTAGGAAAAGGAAAAGTGGAGAACAAAGGTGAACAAGAGATATTTTTCTGTATGTTTTGATTTTTGTTTGAGTTTTGGACCATGTTAAAAGATGATATATTTAAAATATTGAATATATAAACAATTTTAAAATTACTACAAGGGGCGCCTGGGTGGCTCAGTCGTTAAGTGTCTGCCTTCAGTTCAGGTCATGATCCCAGGGTTCTGGGATCGAGCCCCGCATTGGGCTCCCTGCTCGGCGGGAAGCCTGCTTCTCCCTCCCCCTGCTTGTGTTCCCTCTCTCGCTGTGTCTCTCTCTGTCAATTAAATAAATAAAATCTTTAAAAAAAATAAATAGAATAAAATTACTACAAGATCGTATAGACTATAAACCACAAGAGAGGAATAGATAAAAAGATTGACTTTTCAGTCACATTCGAAAGAGTAACATAAAACCATAGACTGGGTGGCTTACGAACAATGACTGGCTGGGAAGTCCAAGATCACAAGAACCAGTTTTCTTCAGAACTTGAAAATCTATTAAACTTTTGAGAATAGATCGCAGAAAATCAAAATGTAAACGGATGAACTCAGCCATATGGAAAAACACCCACCTAAGTAATTATTTCTTAGAAATAGGCGGTCCTAACCAGGAGATGAGGGTGTAGTTTCTATCAAAATATGACTACCTTAGCATGTTTAAATTATGACTAAGACAATGCTATTAATAAACGAAAAGGAAAAGGATAGCCACTGAAGGTTGATGGTTGATTAGAAACAGAAATATCCGAGTCAGAAAGAGAAGCTGGCAGTTTATTCCTCCGTGTCTCATGGTGGTCCTCTGGACAACGGTCATTAGCTTGTGGTCTGCTTAGCATATGTCCTGACTGTGGAGATGGATGCAACAGACTATTAAAATCTGATGTCAAAAATCCATAGAAAGTATCCCACTTCACTTTAATTAAATTTTTAATTAAAAATTCTGCTGCATCTGGGCGCCTGGGTGGCTCAGTCGTTAAGCGTCTGCCTTCGGCTCAGGTCATGATCCCAGAGTCCTGGGATCGAGCCCTGCATCGGGCTCTCCGCTCAGCGGGGAGCCTGCTCCTCCCTCTCCCACTCCCCCTGCTTGTGTTCCCTCTCTCGCTGTGTCTCTCTCTGTCAAATAAATAAATAAAATCTTTAAAAAAAAATTCTGCTGCATCTGATAATAATTAGAAAGTTGTTTTTAATTAAAGTAATATTTATTACTTTATTATTATTATCAGATGCAGCTTTCAGAAAGTGAATAAAAGGATAGGCTCATTTGGACATTCCATTCTATTTTTTTTCAGTGGAAATCAATACATGTACATTCTGTTCTCTTGATAGTTTGGTGAATGTAAATCCATCTCCCTGTCTTAGATTATCTTAGGGATACTAACAAATGCTACAAAGCCCATGAAACTGAAGGTTAGGTGCAAAACTGATGTCATATCACAAAGGTGCTGCCAGAAGGCATTGTCTGGATGACCAGCCAGTGACATTACTGATGTCACCTTCTATGATTATGCTCCTCCAATGACAAAACCAAAGGTAATTTGCTAGAGGAGCACAGGAATGGAAGAACGAGGTGACTGAATTACCCTCCAGTATGTGCCAGTTGTTTTTAATGTTATTAGGATGAAAATGTGAAAATTTTTTTGTTTCCCAGAATAAGTAGCCATCAAGGTATAATTCAAAAAAGAGAAGAGATTATCTTATTCCATTAATATAGAACAATCATGAAATACACTGTCAATTAATTACCAAGTAGGGCACCTTCCATAAAAAACTGAAAAAATTGAATTCTTTCCTTCTCAATTACTGTGCAAATAAAAATTGGTAAGAGCCTCCATGTCTCTTTCTGTTAATGATCACTCATGCAAAGAGAGTATTCCATTAGGAAAAAAACAACACTTCCCACACAGTATCACTTTTTTTTTTTTCCCAAAGTATGGGTATGGTGATTAATAGCTTTCTTTTAAGTATAGAATTATGGAGGTAGAGAACTTACAAGAACATAGTTCTAGAAGCTCCTCATCCCCAATTATTCAAATGATTTTTATGGGGTTTTATTATATTTCTCTTAAAACATTTTCTTTTAAATGTTTGTGCATGAGAGATTTTCTTTTTTGTCTCATATGATGAATTTTTAAGAAAATCAAGTATTTATTGAATACTAGAGAACGGAGTAGGGTAAGAGCTCCAGGAGACCTCTGTTCCAAGTTCTGCTCTGTCCCTTAAAGCTACTTGACCTTCTGGGCCATTTGATCTCTTCTTCCTCCCAAACTGTGACCTACTGACCATCGCATACCTTTTGGTTTCTTTCTTTCCATCATTCTTATGCTACTTAATTACTCACTGTTGTAGGCAAAAGATGCTACCTTACATATTATGTGGAGAATTAAATGAGGTAATAGTTGTAAACATAAGGAGGTGCTGCTTATTTTTTGTAACAATTAAGTACTTCACAAATATTACTCAAAAACAGCTTCTGTATCCCTGTTTTGCAGAGGAAAATACCAGCAATCACTTTTGATCACACAGTTAGCAAGAGGCAAGCTCACGTTTAGAGCTCATTTCTATTTTTTTGTTTGTTTGTTTGTTTTTCTGGGGGGGTTTTTTGTTGTTTTTTTATTCCTCCAAAAAGCAAACAAGATTGACTGGTTCTCCTTTTTCCTATTGATTCTTTTCATACAACCCCTTTCCAGCCCTTCTGAGATGGGTGCTCTGGGGATGAGTTCCAGATTCCTAGGTAGCAACCCTTGTCCATGGATTGGACTTCAACCTGTATTCTGCAAAAGGAGACTGATTAGATGATCTCTAACATTCTTCTTATCCACCATAGCACTGGAACCCAACCCTGATATCTTAGCTTGGGTTCCCCAGGAACAGACTCTGAGAATGATTATGATGCAGGAAGTTTATCGGGGAGTGTTTGTCTCAGTTCAGGCTGCTATAGTAGGATGCCATAGACTGGGTGGCTTATGAACAACAGACAGACCGGGAAATCCAAGATCACAATGCCAGCAGATTTGGTATTTGGAGAGAACCCACTTCTTGGTTCATAGATAGTCATCCTTTCCCTGTGTTCTCACAGAGGGTAAGGGCCAGATTGTTCCCTGGAGTCTCTTTTATAAGGGCACTAATCCCACTTATGAAGGCTCTACCCTTGTGACCTAATCTCACCTCCCACAGGCCCCACCTTTCAACATATGAATTTGGTGGGACACAAACATTCAGTCTGTAACAGTGTACTTGGTGAAAACAAGAAAATGAAGAAAGCAGGATTCGTTTCAGGGGGAACCGCAACTATGATGCAGTAGCAAAAGCCTCAGCCCATTCCGGAGTGAACCTGGGGCTTGACTGGCCTTTCAGAGTTTTCCCAATGTGAAGCAAGAGGCTGGGTCCTTGTATCCCCCCATCCGAAGTCATTAGATGTAGGCTACCTGGGATGAGGCATAGGCATAAGTTTGACAAGGTACATCCTTTTATCCTGAGGCAAAGCCTGGGGAGGAACTCAGCTGTAAGCCATCAACAGGAAACACATCTTAGTGGGGAATGAAAGCCTCTGTCCCAAAGAGAGAATCTTGATGGCACACAAGAGCATTCACTACAGCTGATCTCTCTTCTGCACTGTGATAGTCCTGGGTTCCTGCCTAGATCTTATCTGTCTCTTTGCCCAGAGTCATAGTCTAGTTGGATCCTTTATTTCCCTAACTGATTCAAGTCCAGCAGGTTAGTGATGTCTTTTTTGGAAGGGAGCCCATGAGGTCTATCCATAAGCTGGTCATATACATTGGGTTTTTCAGAATACTTCACCTCATTATGAATATATTAACAAGAGTTGATTAGCTATTCTGAAATTGACTGCTCATTCATTATACAATTTGAAAATAGTCAATGTTGAGCTCTCTGTTTCATGTGTTCACTGAGCTTTGGCCTATTCCACATTTCTATTAATTTTGTAGGTTTCAGCTTTGGTATGTTACTTGTAAATTGGTCTTTAACTTTCTGGGACTTACATGCTCACTTTGCCACGGGGATTGGGAAGTGTTAAAAATCTTCAAAAGTTGTGATGCTGGACATGTATAATTTGACATTTTTATCAACATTTGTTACTACTTACTTTAATACTTTGAAAGATAAAAAAAAGCTTTTTTAACACAGGCTACAAGAATGCAAAGCTCCTTATAAAGTCATCTTGAATGATAGACCATAGGCTCTAAAACATGGCAAGATCACTATGCCCATGCAAGGCAGTAGAAGCTGACAGAGAGGGTCAGGATTCAACTAGCAAGTATTTCTTTATTTGCCTTCTTTTCTAACTCACACTTAGTTTTCTTTTTTGGCCATTTCTTTTCCTTGAAAAATCTCACTTCCCTCTTGTAATTACAAATATGAAATTTGGCAGAGTATTTCAAACATGTATACTGACATTTGAGAGAAAGGGTTAATTGGTTGGGTGCTATTATCACTGATGGAAGAGTTGTAGAAGGAGTGGGGTTGGTTAAGAAGGATAAGATGATTCATGAACTATAAATAGCTGTGAAGATTGTGACCATAAAGCTTAGGAGAAGGGCTGAGGCATTGTTTTTTAACATATTTTTGGCTTTAATATTTAGGTCTTGTGAGGAGAAAATTGCTGGGGAGGAAAGTCAAATGGTAGGGACTTAAGGACAAAGCCAGTGGAAAGAAAATGGCAAGAGTGGGCAGAGATCACTTAAGTGTGAACTCACTCTTCTAAGACTAAAAGACAAAAAGACAAAGGCAAAGAACTGAGAGAAAAATGTGTTGAGGTAGGAGACAGTGACAATGGAAAATGTGAGTGCTATGTGCAATAATATAAAAAGAGAGGAAGTCAACTCAACTTTTGAGGTTGTGAGATGAATTAAAAATGAATGTGGGAGGAGTGCCTGGGTAGCTCAGTTCATTGGGTGTCCGACTCTTGGTTTCGGCTCTTGTTGTGATCTTGGGGTCGTGGGATCGAGCCCCACATCCAGGTCCATGCTCAGCATGGAGTCTGCTTGAGATTCTCTCCCTCTGCCCCTCTCCCTGCTTACTTTCTCTCCCTTCCTCCCTCTCTCTCCCAAAATGAATAAATACATCTTTTTATTTTTTTAATATTATTTTGTTTTTATTATATTTATGTTTCTTTTTTTTTTTAAGATTTTATTCATTTATTTGATAAAGAGAGAGACAGCGAGAAAGGGAACACAAGCAGCGGGAGTGGGGGAGGGAGAAGCAGGCTTCCCGCAGAGCAGGGAGCCTGATGAAGGGCTCGATCCCAGGACCCTGGGATCATGACCTGAGCCGAAGGCAGACCCTTAACTACTGAGCTACCCGGGTGCCCCTAAATACATCTTTTTAAAAATGAATGTGGGAATAAGAAGAGTGAATGGATTTTGTTTTTCAAAATGGAAATGTAATCTTTTGCTATACAAAAATACCATGACAAAAAATTATATTTTGACCTAGTAAATCTCAATGAATTACAAGAACCCTAAATCCTGTGGTTCTAAAGTGTAAATGAGGTCATCTGAGAATTGAATCTTTAGTTTGAACCTTAAGCACTGTGCCCCTGTATCACTTTCTCCTCCCAATCCTTCCCCCAGTATTTGAGACTTCCTGTAGCCTTCACTAACATTTTTTCCCCATGCTGGTACATTTTCCAGCAATAGGTGACCAGAATCTTATTCATGTTGATCAACAAATCCTCCAACTCCTGGAATATCATTTAAAATATGGAGATATACTCATGGGGCTTCCTAAATTATAGGATAAATAGCCGGCAGCATTTGCAGTCCCCATACCTCATTCTCTTCAGGTCAGTGCTATCTTTTCAGAATTCCTACAAATCTATGTAACAGGTAAAAGTCAATCACTGAGAACACAAACTGAAAATATAGTTAAATATCTGATCTATCTGGATTTTTTTTCAGAACAATTAGTGAATTATAAATCTACCTCTTTCTTCCCCCCCTCAAAAAAAGCAAGCCATTTGTTTCATTAACTTTTAGAAAACAAATACATTTCCCCAGTGTGTTAAAAAGCCAACTTCATTAAGCATTAAGTGATTATATGTATTTAGGTCTATTTTGATAACTGATAATTTCTTCCAGTTATCATTTAATATATTCCCTCTTCGATACTCAATTGTTTTAAGTACTGTATTTTAACTTGACAAGACATTTCTCCCTCATTATTCCTCTTTCCAGAATTTCCCAGGCGCTTTTTCTTCTTCTTCTTCTTCTTCTTCTTCTTCTTCTTCTTCTTCTTCTTCTTCTTCTTCTTCTTCTCCTTCTCCTTCTCCTTCTCCTTCTCCTTCTCCTTCTTCTCCTTCTCCTTCTTCTCCTTCTCCTTCTCCTCCTTCTCCTTCTCCTTCTTCTCCTTCTCCTTCTTCTCCTTCTTCTCCTTCCTCTTCTTCTTCTTCCTCTTCCTCTTCTTCTTCTTCTTCTTCTTCTTCTTCTTCTTCTTTTTAAGGCTATTGGTCATCTACTTAGCAAGCAGTTTATTTTTTTTAAAGATTTTATTTATGGGGCACCTGGGTGCCTCAGTCAGTTAAGCGTCTGCCTTCAGCTCAGGTCATGATCCCAGGGTCCTGGGATTGAGCCCCACATCATGCTCTCTCTCTCAAATAAATAAATAAAATCTTTTAAAATATAAAATAAAAAAATAAAGATTTTATTTATTTATTTGAGAGAGAGAGTGCGAGAGAGCGAGCGAGAGAGAGAGGGAGAGAGAGAGATAGCACGAGTTGGGGAGGGGCAGAAGGGAGAAGCAGACTCCCCGCTGAGCAGGGAGCCCAACCTGGGGCTCAATCCCAGGACCCTGGGATCATGACCTGAACAGAAGGCAGACACTCAACCGACTGAGCCACTCAGGCATCCCTTCCCAGGCTTTTCTAACATATTTATATTTCTAGGTAAACTTTAAAATTAGTTTGCAGGGGGGATGGGCTAGCCTGGTGATGGGTATAAAGACGGCACGTACTGCATGGAGCACTGGGTGTTATATGCAAACAATGAATCATGGAACACTACATCCAAATGTAATGTATGGTGATTAGCATAACATAATAAAAAAATTATTTTGCAAATTAACCAAAAAACATTTCCTGAAATAATATTTAACTGAGATATCATTAAATTTATAGGTTTCTTTATGGATAATATGTTTACAATTTTTGCCTTCCTTAAATTAGTTTAAATGACCCCCAGTAAAGTTTTGTAGAGTTTTAATATGTGCTATACATTTCTTGGGAAGATGTAGATTTCTATTTCTTATATTACTATTAATTATTTTATTATATTTTCTCATTGGTTATTATTATAATATTAAAAATCACGTACTCTGTAGATTCATTCAGTAATTGGCTAACTTACCAAATTATATTTTTCCTAATACTTTCTTATTTAATTCATTTGGAGGGTTGTTAAAAAATATTCAGACAAAACTCGAAAGTTGTGCCACCTCTTTTTTTAATAGGTAGATATTATAAATTTTGTTCTTGTCTAACTGAATTGGTTCAGTAAGAAGGTGTGTATAATCTTCATGTTCCTGAATTTTTTTTTTTTTAAGATTTGATTTATTTATTTGACAGAGAGAGACACAGCAAGAGAGGGAACACAAGCAGGGGGAGGGGGGGAGGGAGAAATAGGCTTCCCGCCGAGCAGGGAGCCCAATGCAGGGCTTGACCCAGGACGCTGGGATCATGACCTAAGCTGAAGGCAGATGCTTAACAACTGAGCCACCCAGGCACCCCCATGTTCCTGAATTTAATAATAATGCTTCTAATGTTTTACCATTGAAATCATATAACGTATTTTTCTGATCTCTCATTAGGGATTGTGATTTGATTAAATATTTGGGGGCTATATAGTAAGATGTTTATTAAGTTTTCCCACTTATAGTTTAATTAAATAATTATATTAGTACTTTTTAAATTATAGATTTTCCTTAAATACTTGAAAAAAATACTACTTATAAATGACAGGGATTTATTTAAATATATACCAAAACAACTACATAAATGTAGAATTTTTGCAACCACATACATGCAAAGTATTGGTCTTCCTTTGCCAGTACAAAAATTTGCCATATTTGTATTATGTTAATGGAAGTTTTGTTTCCACTGTGGTTCAGTAAACTACTAACAGACTGACTCTCCTGTAGACAACAACCATAAGTTCTGGGAAACACACACACACACACACACACACACTCCTTCTTGAAGTCTCTGAAGAGTAAAGAAAAGCAGAGAGATTCTGGATGACAGTCACAACTTAGAAGAAGAGTCCAGAAAGGTGTGAGTTTTCTATATTTTTAGCTTTTAATCTGAGTCCAGCTGCTGGACTCACTGGTACCCAGGATCTTTCTGACCTGATGGACCAGAAGTCAAGGATAAGGGTAACCACATCTGTTGGAAAGTACAGAGGGAATCACAGAAATTGAATAAATAGCAAAGGAAGTCCTAAATTCTGTGTATACATTCTACCTAAGTCTCTGATAGCCCTGACCATGCATGTGTGGGGCAGGTAGCAAACAGCCATGCTACAGGGGGAAAAATGAGATTTGAATTGTAATCCAAAAGAAAAAGACTACAAATTTGAGTCCAATAAAATTACTGCACACTAAAACAAAAATATCAACACTCTGTAATAATATAAAGTAATCCTGAGTTTCCATGATACTACATTTGCAGAGTTCAGGATATAAAAATAAAAATACACTTGACATAAATAAAACAGGAGAAGGCAACACATTTTCAAGAAAACATATACTTAACAGAGGCCAATTCTGAGATGACCCAGATATTGGAATTAACAGAAAAAGACTTTAGACTTTAAATAGCTATTAAAAACACTTGGAGGGGCGCCTGAGTGGCTCAGTCGTTAAGCATCTGCCTCTGGCCCAGGTCATGATCCCAGGGTCCTGGGATTGAGCCCCGCACCGGGCTCCCTGCTCGGCAGGAAGTCTGCTTCTCCCTCTCCCCCTCCCCCTGCTTGTGTTCCCTCTCTTACTGTCTCTCTCTCTGTCAAATATATAAATAAAATCTTTATTAAAAAAAAAAAACACTTGGAATGCGGTAAAGGGTAACATGCTCATAGTAAATAAAGAGATAAATCTCACAAAGAACTAGAATCTACTGAAAAATAATTAAATACAAATCAAGAACCAAAAAAATAAAATATCTGAAATTAAAAATTCACTGGATGGGCTTACCAGCAGAATAGAGATGGCAGTCAATAAATTTGATCAATAATATTTTCTAATCCTAAGAACAGTTAAAGAAAAAAGTTTTTTTAATGTATAGAAACTTAAGGACCTGTGGGATATCAAAATGCTAAATATATTTGTAAATAGAGGCCCTGCCAAAGAGAGGTAAATGGAGGAGAAAAAGCAACTGAAAAAATGACTGAAAAATTTCACAATTAGGTGAAACAAGAAAATCCTCCCATTTGCGATAGCACGTACACATCTTGAGGACATTGTGCTAAGTGAAATAAGCCAGACACACAAAGATAAGAATGAGGTGACTAAGGTAATTCCCAGTATGTCCCAATTTTTTAAATGTTATTTCTTTTAATTTAATATTGAATTTATATTGAAGTTCTGTTGAAATCCTCTGCCTATTTGATCTTCATATTCTTGTTACCCATGGAGACCAAAGAAAGGCAAATGATGGTAATCCAATATCTCTCCGGCATTTAAGAGACTTTTGCTTCTAACTCATAACTCTCAACTATTAAAATTAACACTTAGTAAACAAAACTCTCATAAAAAAAAAAAGATGAGAAATGAGCACTGTCTAGTTACTCTATCCTCACAGCTATTTTAATATTATCTCAAAGGATAGATCATAATCTTTGGAATTTCTGCCTCCCCTTTCCAAAGGTTGGTAATTTGTTGAATCTTCTTCAAAAGTGAAATCAAAAAGTTATTTCTTTATCATTTCTTCTGACATTCTCAGTCAGGATTTTCTACCTAGACATTGAATCGGTTTTCTTCAAATGGAAAAGTTGTTTTATCAAGACTTCATAATCAATGGCGTCTTTTAACATGTTTAAGCAAGAGCATGATTCTTTTTCCTCACATGGTATGTATGCATCATATGAGAGCTACTGATTAAATATAATATGGTTTCAAAACACGGTGAATGCCATTGACTGAACAAGTTTAATTAGGAATGATGTTGAAATGGCTGAAATATCGGTAGGCATTTGATTTAGTACCTCTATAAGGAGCAGCAAATGTAATCTGTCAAAATGGGCTCACATGGACACCAACAAAACTGTAGAGGCAGAAGTATCCAGTACTACAAAAATGATAGAGCCTGACTGTAGTAGGGATATTTTGTTCAAACGTTTTATGAAGGAAGCTGATGACCCTTGATGTTATCCTGAAATCAACACTGAACCATTGAACGTGTCATGTAGAAGAATAGGTCTTTAGGGAAGAACAAACAAGAGCAAATGGCAGGAAATAAATATATTTGTTAATTTTTTAAAGAATCCTAATATGAACTACATTTTCATATCAGAGAAAATGTAGCTACCTTAGACATATGAAATTTTTACTTCAAATCAAATCTTTTCTATGGAAAGGGGGAAAAAGAACTTAAGTAATGCTATTTGATCACAGAAGTAGTACCACCTTTCATGGTCCCCAGTGATCTCCAGTAAAATGACATTAGTAAGAGCAATGAAAATTACCATAACTGCCATTTGTGCCAAAATAAAACCAGTTGCAAAACTTATTTCCACAGGAGGGTCTATTGCTTGGTATTAGGTCTCCTCGTATATTTGTCTGTTGAGAACCACAGCTGAAGTGATACTTTTGGAATCTGACTACAATTTACCACGTTATTTAAACAGAATATAGTTCAATGTGGCAATGAGTTAGGGAGTTTTGGACCCGTTCTTGGAAAATATTAACATACAATCTGATAGGCAAACCTGTTTATAATGCCATTTTCCCCTTAAATATGTCTTCTTCTGAAGCATAGATATTCAGGTAATAATTTTAAGCAATTACCAGATAAGATACATCATCAGGAGATTTTCCCAAATCATAAACATTGCCCTTCAGAGCTTGGTATCACTTAGTACTATTGTTTTCAAAATATGCTCTGAGATGCCTCAGTGATTTTAATAAAGTCCTTCACTACTGACTTTGAGGAGACTGAGGACTTGTGAGTGGGAGGGAAGGCCTCCAACTTTCACCTGTGTATTTTTTGACTAGAAAAGCTGGCATACTTTACATTGGTCCTCCTCTACTTAAGATTACTTTTGAAAAAACAGAATTTCTGCCTTAAAAAAGAAAAAAAAAACTTTTTCTCCTTTACAAAGTTACTGTTATTATTATTTTTTTTTGAATTGGAACTTTTTTTTGAGCTAGAACCATTTGACCTAGGGTGCTTTATTTAAATAACTCATTTAATTTCATGTATTCTCTGGGGAGTCAGTAAAAACAGAGTGAAATATTTCTTTTATTATTGTTCTTTTCCACAATATTATGAAATTCATCTTCTCCAGACCTGTCACCACTACTTACAGACACGAATATTCTTTTTGGAAAGAAAGGGCAGACAGGATAAAAGAGGTGTTTGGTCTGAAGAGAAGTTCATTGTGGCTGGCTGTAACTCCAATTTAATAAGACTGCTTTTGCTATTTGAATTAAGGAAAGAGCTTTCACATCTAGAGCCCTTGTCCTAGTAATGTAAATGGCAATGTCTCCAAGAGGTAAAGGCGATTCTTGAGTGACATTAGGTAGAGTGTGTAGGATGTGTGAGTGGCAAAAACTAAAGAGAAAAAAAAGATGATCAGAATCAGAGAATGGATCCTTGAGGAACAAAACGTGAACTCAAGAACAGAGTCAATGAGAAGATGGAGTTTTATGAGCATTTAGCAAAAGGGGAAGTTGGCAGCTTGGTAAAAGATGGCTCCAATAAACAAGAGTCCTGCCACGTGGGGATGGGGGAGGCAATAACTGAAGCTTCTTATTAAAGTGTTGCAGTTCCAATACAATTTGGTTTATGTGCCTGGCAAGATATCCAGGACTCTTAAAATTTAAAGAGAAGAACATTGAATGCCATCCAAAATATCAATTCAAAAATTTTTTTAAAAAAAATTTACTTGATCCGTGAAGAAAAATTAGATATTCGGAAGTTTTTTTATATATACATATATATTTGGCATCTGTTCTTCTCTCAAGTAATAACTTTGAAGAAAACATAATTCTGTGATAAGCATAATGTGCCAGAGCGAAGCAGAGACTGTCTTTGGAAACTGAGTTTAGGCATCCAGAGAGGATTTTCAGCCCTATAAGGACATAAACCGTGCAAAATAGACTGTGCTTTCCTTTTCAGAATACACCCAGTTTTATCCATCCATCTGAGAAGGGGCTCGATCTCAGGACCCTGGGATCATGACCTGAGCCAAAGGCAGACTCTTAATGACTGAGCCACCCAGGCGCCCTGAAAATAATAGTTTTTAATGATACCTTTTTTCGATATTGGTCTTTAAAGCATACAACATTTTCAATCATCTAGGAAACTTAAATATGTCAATAAAGTCTTTGGTTTTTCACAGAAATCATTTTGCTAATATCTGTAAACCCACAAAAGCCTGATTTGGAAGCACAAATGGTCTTTTTAATAAATCAGGGTCTAGGGAGTATTATTATTTTCCTACATGCAACTTAGGGTCTTCCTTTTGGGGGCTAAGAAATTAGTTTTTGTTTTTTAAGAGGTTGTAGGTCCAATCTCTTTGTTAACTTTTTGTATTACTATAGCCAGGTAAGACATATTTATGTGTCTCATATGCATAGAGCTTGTTCAGAAAGAATGAAGTAATTTGCCTGAGTCATTTCAGACAGGTTCATGTTATCCATTCTCCTTAATGGCTTCACTGAAGGTTGGTTACCTCTCTCTACATTGTCTCACAGTGTGAAATACAGCATTGCCCACACATATGTTAATGTGTGCCACCCAGGTACTCTTTTCCAAAATCAGTCATGATCTGGCACCAAATTAGGGAGGTTGACTTTTTTAAGGTATCAGTCAGGCAGTACAGGAAAGGCAGAGGAATAAAATGACTCTGTCAAGCTGCAGCGCAGGGTCCTGCGTGATCGAGTTATCTCATTTCCCATGGGCTCCACATTAGCAGCACCCTGTCTGTCGTGTTAGGAATTCATCACCAGCGCCTTCCCATCTCCTAGGGCTGGATGAGTATTGGTTAAATATATAAATAAATAAATAAAAATCTATTAGGTATGGATGTATCCTGTAGAGAAAGTACTGTGAGCAGTTTAAAGGACATAAATACCATGATTCTTAAACTCAGCCATCCATTGGCACAGAGCACAGGGGAGTAAAGGGCTGGCGTTCCATCTTTCAGCATTGAGAATGAACACTTTAAGGAAGGCTTAAGGAGAGAGATGATACTGTGTATAGTCTTACTACTACAAATCATCTTTTTTGTATTTTCAATACTTTTTTCCTTTCCAACATCCTTCCAGTTGCCCAAGCCAAAAACCTTAGAGATCTGTGATTCCTATTTTTTTCCCTAACTAACCTGATTCATAAACAAATTCTATTGGATCCAATTTCAAAATATATCTAGACTCAACACGAGATATTCTGCTGGCACCCTAACCTGAGTAATCATTCTTTCTTTTTTTTTTAGGATTTTATTTATTTGAGAGAGAGCAAGCGAGAGAGAGAGAGAGAAAGAGAGAGCACGAGCAAGCATGAGTGGGGGGAGGGGGCAGAGGGAGAAGCAGATTCCCCACTGAGTAGGGAGCTAGACATAGGGCTCGATCCCAAGACCCTGGAATCATGACCCGAGCTGAAGACGCTTAACCGACTGAGCCACCCAGGCACCCCAATCATTCTTTCTTTCCTAGATTATTGCAAGACCCTTCTGATTTATTCCAATGCTATTATCCTGGTACTATGGTCTGTTCTCACCCAGCGAGTAGTGATCCATTTAAAAGGAAAGTCAGATCATATCACTCCAATGTCTTCCTATTAGACTCCGAGTAAAAGCCCAGATCCTTCTACACGGCTGGCAAGGTCTTCCACTATCTCCCTCACCTCCTCTCTATTTACGTTGCTCACACTTGTGCACACTGATCCAGCCACACTGGCCACCATGATGGTCTTCTAATACCCCAGGCATGCTCCTATTTTACAGGCTTTGTTCTCTTTCCCTCTCCATAGACAGCCCTTCACAAAGACACCTGCCTGGCTTTCTCTTCCACCTCCTTCCACTCAAATCTCACTTTCTCTCCGGGGGTTACACTATCTACTCTATTAATGTTGCAAATGGCTTCCCTCACCCCCTCTTCCTCCACAATTCTGAATCTCTTTACCCTATTTGCTCTCTAGTTTCTGTAGTATTTATCATTCTCAAGTATAATATATAATTCATACTTTCATGTTTATTGCTTCTTTTCTGGCTTCCCCATCAGAAGATTATCTCTTCTAGGGCAAGGATCTTTGTCTATTTTGCTCATTGGGTATCCTCACAATTCAGAATAATACTTGGCACCTAGTACACACTCAATGAGTATTTGTTGAATAAGTGAATGGCAGGGATTTACCTATCTCTATTCACCTCTACTACAGAAAAACACCTAAGTGGCAAGGGACTTGGTACAGGATGAATGTGACTGGTATTCTACCATTCTAGGCATAGAAATCACCTTCAAATACACAGGAGCAAGTTAAGCAGCACATACTCTTGAGAACTGGGTGCATGTTTTACATTTATCTAGACCGTGGGTATATATAAAAGAATCATAGATACAATTATCTACCTCCAACATAACCTCCTGGTTGTAATTGGTTAATGAACAAACCTAACTTATTTAATTAGAAAAATTACAACTCTTCATAAGGCTTTATGACATTATTCACAAACTTGAGTATGCATTAAAATCACCTGGAGGGCATGTTATAACAGTGAATGCTGGGCTCCATCTGTTAGAGTTTCTGATTCAGTAGGTCAAAATTGGACCAGAGAATCTGCATTTCCAGCAGGTTCCCAGGTGATGCTAATGCTGCTACACCACACTCTGAGAATCATTGCTCTACGATAATGGTTCACAACCCTGGCTGCACATTAAAGTGATCTGAATTTTTATTAATTAAAAAAATAAGTATTGATGACTAGGCACTGAACCCATAGATGTATGTTTAATTAGCATGGGGTAAAGCCTCATCAATTTGATAATAATGTCCATCCATAGAAGCATCACTGTTCTAGAACTATCCAGAATTACAGTTTTCATATTCAACCTATAGATCACAGAAATACTGTTCAAGGTCAACAGGCCCTTTGCAATGAGCAGTGCATTATATCAGTCAATTGATCTTGTTTCCTTCTAGCACAATTTAGACCTTGAGAAAATATTCCTTCTACCATAATTTTTGGATTTTAATTTGAGAAAATAAACTAGGGCATTATCTTCTTTTCAGTTCCCATCACTATTCTAACTTATAATAGACAAGACTGGAAAGGAAAATGCAAACTTAACAAATCCAGGTATATTCCCTTTGGGATTCAGTGACCTTTTCAGCAAATGTTGGTTTTGTTCTTTCCTTTTTATTAATAATTTCAATTAATAACTCCAGGAACACCAGCATCTCCCTCTTGATTTTCTATACCCTTAGCCCACAGTTTTTAATGTTCCTCACAAGGGCAAGGGTTAGAGAGCCTACTGTGACCACTTCTCAGATGCTATAGTTCCACTGCAACCCAAAGATGGTCAATGTTGAGAACTGATGCAACCCTGTCCCACATATTTGCATTCAGTGGCTCACAGATGACTTTACCAGCCCAGGTACTAGTAGATAGTACTGAAGGATGGCACAGTACTCTGTGCTCTGAAGATTACAGTTCTTCTGGATTACATTGACATGGTCAAACATTTTCCTCAAAATGGACCTGCTCTGTCAATGTGGTTGGGTTAGGTAGGGCTTCCACGCCTAAATAGCATGCTCTGCTAGAATGAGTTCTCATCCAAGAACATATAGAACATATGCTGTCACCTTTCAGGATACATTTGAGTTTGAGGTTCTTTTCCTGCAGGGAAATATCCATCTGGAATATTGCAGTCTATGACAGAAGCTCTAATAAGGTGGATCCTAAAAGAGGAAGAAATCTGGATTCCTTTTTCTCAAGATACTCATTGGCCCCACAGATATTTTTTACCCACACTCCAGCTATCATCTCTGTATACCAGGGAAATTTCAGAATAAGAGTTATGAGTAGCCCCAAAAGTTCTGTCATGTTCCTTTTCACAGGGCAATGAGCCCTACTGAACTACTCTCCACTGGCATTACTAAGTGTGGTCATTCAAATCATTATTTTCCTAGTAATAAAAATCTACTCTAGGTTGATAAAATATATATATACCATATAGTCTTAAAAGGGCTGGCATTTTTAAAAAAAAAATTCTTCTTTAAAGGGAATTTGCTTTTTGAGCTAGAACTTTCTTCTCCAAACATCCCAAGGAAAGAGACTATGTTTTATTCATTTGATATTTACATTCGCCCTCCTAGTCTAGCATACCATGTGGAAAGCACTGATTGAATGTTAAATTGAATTAAATTCCTCCCATTCATTCTATTTCTACTTACACAAAATATGTCTCTCTGGTGTTTCTATCTTTCTCATTGGAGATACATAAAATAAATATAATAACTCTCAAACATGAAAATTTTCAAATGTTTGATGGTAGCTATTTTGTTCCTACCCTTTTGGTGTTCTTTACTCCAAACTAAACATTAATTCCTTTAACTGTTTTCATATGTTAGGGAATCAACAACCCTTACTGCCTCACCACTTGGTCTTAGATCAGAGTTTCTTAAGCTAAAGTCCATGAACACGTGGGAAATTCATAGATGGGTTTCAGGAATGCTGTAAACCTTCCGAAATTGCAGATAAAATCATGTGTATATGTATTTTTGTTTCCTGGGGACATATCTATAGCTTCTTTTAGATTCCTAATGAGATATTATCTGTGATCTCCCAAAGATAAAGACTCAATGATGGAAAAGTTATCCAGTTAGTCATTGTTGACCTTAAAATGTGGTTCCCAAACTTGCATATAATGCTGCAGTACAATCAGAGAGAGAGCGCAGAGGAGTTGGGATATCTTTTGTCAAGACACTATTTTTCTATCAGTGCATCTCAAGCTTCCAGGCACCTCTAATTGTCATTTGATATTCTTAGTTAACATTAAATTTATTTGTAAATAAAACTACTAACTCTCTTACCAGCATACAGATGGATACACACACACACACATTCGGACACACAAAACTACACACAATCATTTTCAAGTTGGTTTCCACTGCTACTTACATAAAATATATAACTTTTACTGTGGAATACATATTCTACATTTATACCTGTCAAAATCATTCATGCTGACTTGGCTTTTCATAGTTATAGACATTTTCCTGCATCTTATTTCTTACATTAATTAACCTTTCTGGTTTCTAGTCGTTTATAAATTTGATAACCATGTCTTTTCTCTCATCTTCCAAGTTGTTGATAAAACTGTTGACAGCTCTGTACCAATCCATAAACGACATCCTTTCCCATTGCTATGAATCCATTAAGATCCACAATCTTTGGGAGTTTTTCAGTGGAGTATATTGCTGTGCCAATAAATACTTTCCCGGTATTTTAGAAGAGATACCATGAAAGATTTTGGTAATGCCTAAATAAAATTAAGGGCTTCCTCTATCAACAACATGCAATTTGCTAATCTATCACCACAGAAAATAAGGTTAGTTTGGACAAAACCTTACTGAACACAGTATAAGCAGTTGATATACAGTTACCGACTTTTCCTTTCCAAATTTTTGGTTGGTAATTCTAGAACATCATCAATTTGAAATAATCACTGAAAGAAGATCATCATGTATAACAATACATTAACCCATAACAACTGAGTGCATAAAAGTGAGCATTTTAGAATAGTCTAAGGTTTAGGAATTTTTACCTCTTAAAATGGATTACCTTCAGAAATTGGTTTTTAAAGCAACAAATTTGCTCTATGATATAGAAACAAGCATTTTAAGAAGAAAAATAAAAACCGACCCACCTTGGTATAAGAGCTTCTTGTCATTCTCCCAATGGCAGAGTGATGATTCTTTATAATAAACACTGCCACATATATCATGGTGACCATAACATAATGTATAGAATTGGTGAATCACTACGGTGTGTACCTGAAACAAATATAATATTGAATTTCAGCCATACTTCAATAAAACAAAACAAAGCAAAACAAAACAAAAAACACTGCGACACATGATCCATATATATATGTGTGTGTATATATATATGGATATTGAATTATTTATGCAAAACTGAACACCACGATTTTATGATATTTTCTTAAAAATGAACATTTTTTCCTTGGTTGAAGGTACATGACTAGAATAAATAATGATGTAGGAAAAAGGGGCACTTAAGAATTACTGACCAAATCAAATATTTTAATTTATTTTAAAATCAAAGATGGTGAAAAATTATACTTATAAAACTTCAAGAATTATCATATATATAAATTAGAGATGCCTTATTGATTTTAATAATATATACTTCATGACATATTGATTTAGCATATAAACAACGGATTTATCTACAAATGTCCAATAATTTTCTGGAACTAAATATAAGTTAAGAGTACAATTCGAATTTTGACCTGTGGTGCAAGTGAAATAAGAGTAAATAAATAATTTAATTAATAAGAAAAAATATGAAGCAAAATGGAACACATAATTGCAAAATGCCTGTTATTTATTTAAAAATCAATACGTTGCATCAAGAAAATTTTCCACATTTTAGAAATATAAAACCACACGAAAACAAAATTTTAAGGAATAAAATAAAATCATTTTTTAATATGTTTTCTATCAGTCTTTAAGGTTTATAAAACATGTTTATAATCAAAACACATTTAATTGTTGCAGAAAAGAAAGCATGAACTACTTCAAGAATAACCTTGGTCCTGAATAATACGTAATTTTATTTGCTGAGCTAAAAACCATATTTCAGAATAAAAGGGCTGTCATCCAGGTTCCTAGCAAAGGTGAGAGCTAGAAGTATTAAGATAACAGGAAATAAATCATGATAGCTTAATTACATACAATATGTTTCACATGTTTATAGTGTAGGAAATTACTTGAAAAACTGGAAAAATTATTTGAAAGTTTGGAAAAGCTAAGGACATGTTTTAGATCAAATGGTGTATAAAGATCTATCGAACAAAAGGACCTTTTGAACCTGAAATTGCTGAGTTCTTGATGCATCATTTCAAATGCATCAAGAAGGATTTAAGTATCCTTCTCAAATCATGTCCATCAATACTGCCTGCCTGCATGTTCCCAAGCACACGTGCCCTGTCCACCTGAAGAATGACTAAGATATTTCTGTTAACATCAAATCCCCTTCCTCTTCCTATGCTTTGCCTACAGCTGTAAGAGATGATTCATGTTTAGTCATCATTGAGTCCTGCCAGTCTACTAAGAATGGAACGGAGTGGCTCTCTTTGAGTTTTGAATTCTGAGTTCAGAGGTTTATTTATTCATGATCATTGAAATGTGGAGAACAAAGAAATAACATCCTGCATAAAAGATGGGGGTCTTCCACTTTTGGTTTCACCACTATTCCTTCTCCTTTGGAGATGAGAGGTGGTGAAAGAGACTATGATGGGCATATTTGAATACCCATGTTCTGAGAACAAGAGGCTTGGCTTTCTACTGGTAAATAGCACGCTCGTATAAATAATTTGTGGTGTAAATCCTATGGCATACCCCTTAGAAATAAAGAATAAACTAATGTTACACTCAGCAGTATAGATAAATATCACAGATATAAAGATGAGGAAAAGATGGTGGCCATACAAAATACATACTGCATGATTTTTTTCTACATGAAGTCCAAGAACTGGCAAAACTAACCTATTGTGATAGGTTAGAGAGAATACTGGTTACCTTGAGTGTGCAGGGTATTCGCTGACATGGGCCATGATGAGAACTTTTGGAACGTCTTGTATCTTAATCTGGCTGGTGGTTACCTGAGTACATATATACACGTAGAAGCTCCTAGAGCTGTAGTTTACTATATTATACTTTAATAAAACATTTTAAAAGCAATATTATTAACACGGGACAATTAAATATAAATCCACATCTATTGCATTTGGGGATATATAACTTTAAGTTTTTTCTTTCGGTTTTTAGCTATTCTAGCTACTTAGCTAAACTACCATCTAAGACATTTTAAATCTTCTTTATGGTTCCTCTCTTTTATCCCAACTATTGTATCTAATTTTTATTCCACTTTTAATTCAAGCCACTTTTTAATATTTTGTAACCCAATTTAAACAATTTTTCTTAAACTAGTAAATCTTAATTTTTATTTAACTAGAATTTTAAATTAGTGTACTTTTAACAATTGGTGGAAGACCATGCAAATATTTTGTAAAGAAAAGTCACACTTGGCCCCTTGGTTTTGTTTTCCCAGAAAAGGGAAATATATATATTTTTTTCCTTCTGAAATTTATGTTTCCAAGAAAGTATAGTACTTCCTGGAATTAAACAAAAATCCAATGAAGCCATAATTTGCATATACCACATGATGTATATGTGTGTGTTTGGTGATGCCTATCTCCCCCAAAGACACAGAACCACTATATGTCATGTATCAATCATACTCATATCAAAATGAAACCTCTGCCTGGAAAAGTACATACTATCTTCCTAAAAATAATTACCTAACAAGCACATTCCTTCTAATGTTTAAAATCTTATGGGAATATGCTCAACCTTCAGGTTTCTTGTTCAGTGAAATTTGTGCTGTAACAGGGGAAGTGGGGAATTGGAAAGATAATTTGTATGTGTGAGGGAAGACACTAATGCATTCTTATCATAAAAGTTGGGAAAGGAATTTTGTCTATTTGTAACTGCGTAAAGAAAGAGGTCCTGTATTGGTGCTTAAAAAATAAAAATATGGAAGAATTCTTATTTTAATGATTTTGTAACCCAATTTAACTATAATACAGTAGTTACAGATAAACTACTAGCAATTTTCCTTCATTATTGCAAGGTTTTAAAATATATGCAAAGTGCCCAATGTGTATTAACTTTTAGGTAAGAATGATCATGTAATTTTCTTCATGGTAAGTATAATCTTGGGATATAATAATATGGGATTTCCATTTCCCACAATCAGGCTCATGAAAACTAGAATCTTTGTGGGATGCCCAATTATTCCACTGCTGGAAGGTCAAGAAGGACACTGATGCTTCCAAAATATATAAACAATCAAGAACTATAAAATTCTCTGTTGGTGAACATAGAATTTCATAAAAGTGATCACTTTTGATTTGTCCCATTTATTCAGAATGTTGAACAATGTATTAATAAGCTATGGATTCTAAACCATCTTCTCCCATTTACAGTATTTAGTCTGAAAATATTCCAGCATAAGTGAAATAAACTTTCCTATAGGGTATTGGAAACATTTCCAAATATGATATTTTGAATTAAATAGAATTAATAGTACTTAAAATAAGTAGATATTTGTATTTTTATTGACTAAATTGCATAGACAGATTTCATTATGTTTTTTTTCTCTGGATCTTCATTTATTAATATTTTAAACAAAAAATCATAAGGATTCATCTTCATTTATTAATATTTTAAACAAAAAAATCATAAGGATTCATCTTCATTCATTAATCTTTTAAACAAATGTTTTTACCTCAGGGAAGATTTTATTTATTTATTTATTTATTTGTTTGCTTGTTTATTTATAGAGAGGAAGAGAGAGACGGAGAGAGAGGGTGGGGGAGGGGCAGAAGGAAAGGGTGAGAGAGAATCTTAAGCAGGCTCCATGGCCAGTGTGGAACCCAATGTGGGGCTCAATCTCACATCCCTGAGATCATGACCCGAGCCAAAACCAAGAGTCAGACACCTAACCCATTAAGCTACCCAGACGCCCCCTCTCAGGGCAGATTTTAAAAACATATAAACATTCTACCTGTCTTAACAGAGCTACTCCCTGAGTTATCAGCATCTTCTGATTAGAAATCTATATATTTGAACAAAGGTAGGGATAGTTACACAGTGAAAGCTACTGGTGCTGCTTCTCCCCTAATTTTGACACAAATTTTTAAAGTTTGAAGGGTATCAGGATTTAAGTGGAGTTCAGCAAATCTCTCATTCTGAATGAAATTAAATGACCATTGGCTTTTTAAATTTTTTAATTGTTTTATTTCCCAGTCAGCATGCCAACACCAGTAAAGAGCTCTCTCTCAAATCATGTCTCTGGGTAACTTTCAAAATCAAAGAAGAGAGTGAAATAGATTAAATATCTCTAAAGTCTTTTGTCTTCAAATATTACAAATAAAGATTTTAAAAAGTCCATCTATGCTACTGAATTTTAATTGCAGCTTTTGTGAGAACATCTCTCCCACTCTTCTTTATTGAAAATGGACCATTTTTACTTTGGCAGTCAAATTAGTTTTCTTTTCTTTTCTCTTTTTTCATTTCATCTAAAAAGTGTTTCCATGGAAAAATGTTTTCCATCTCCCAAATCACCAACTTATGAACAAATCTATGCCTCACAACCTGGTTTTTACGTGGGGAACTTATTATATTAAAAATGTCTATCTTTTAGTGACATGCTGGTGTTATTATTTATACTAATAAGTCCTAACTGCCACTTTTCAATGCTATGTTTAAGTACAGATCTTAGAAGGCACCATAGAGATAATTTATTCTAATAGTAACAAGCACTTAAAAATATATTTCTAGGTCCATTTTCTCTAAAAAAAAGTCCACCAAACCCAGTCTAGAAATACATAATAGCAGTGTTTACTATTGAATGGGAGTGAGGATGGGGTGAGGGATAAGTAGACAGACATTTGCCCAGGCATTCTCCACTCTGATCCCTAGGGTCCTCTGAGGTATATCTGTGGAAGCAAATTGAATGTGTCAGATCTAGTCTATTGACTTCATTTAAAGATATAAAATAGATTCAGAAAGGGAAAATAACTCACAGAAGTCAACACACAGATCAGTGGAAATAAAGATGTGAGTCTGATCTACTGAATCACTTAACTATCTTGCCCTGAATAGTGTTGGCTTATACACTGTTTAAGCAGTTAAGTTGTGAAATGAAGCTCAAGTGTGGCTTATTTATATCTAATATGTAAGACCCTTTTCACAGTTCTCTTTCTGCAAAACTGATAAATACTGGTATTAGGTGGATTTCAGTGTATAAAAAAACTGGCCACACTAAGGTATCATTGAATATTTCCATTTTAAGTCCTCATAGCTTTGATTAGTTTTCCCATAAAAATAATCTGTTCTTCACTAAACCCATCATAAGGATTCACTTGGGAAAAACTTCTCTTCTAAAAACAAAGGAATGCTGGGGCGCCTAGATGGTGCAGTTGGTTAAGCATCAGACTCTTGGTTTCAGCTCAGGTCATGATCTCCAGGTCATGAGATCGAGCCCCCCATGGGGCTCCATGTTCAGTGGGGAGTCTGTTTGAGATTCTCTCTCCTTCTCTCTCTGCCCCTCCTGCTCCTGCTCTCTTTCTCTCTCTCTCTCAAATAAATAAATAAATAAATAAATAAATAAACAAATAAATAAATCTTTAAAAACAAGGGAATGTTATCTTTGTGTTGACTGTGAAACAGAACTATTCTGAGATTCCAAGGCCCATGGTCCAGTTGGTTGTTGGATAGGAACAAAAGGAAAGCAAGGGCAGGGAGTGGTTCTAATTGTTATGAAAATTTTTTCCATTACAATTTTTGGCTTTCTGTGATAGGTATTCTTGTTTTGTCATTGTTTTTCCTATTTCTCAAAGTGGAGTGAATCATAGTGGCTCACTGGCTTCCATTGGAGGTCTGAACTAAGATTTTCAGGTTTATTGAAATGGAGAACATGAGAAAATCCTTAGAAAATGCCTTTATGCTGGTATAGCATTAGCTATAACAAATGGACTCACAGAATTTTCTCAGACTTCAGTTTTCTTATTATGGACCATGGTTGCTAAGGAAAACATGCTTGTTTTTAACATAACCAACAGGGAAATAATCAGAAACATATTTTAAAAATGCTGTTTTCAAGAATTAAAGAATTCAAGAATTCTTCAAAAATTATGCCATACATATCAGTAATCCCCATTTGTGAACTGCTTATATTCTATACATTTGATAACTGCAATTTATAAACAGAAATGAATTTTCAGGAGAAGGAGCAAGATGGCAGAGGAATAGGAGACCTAAATCTCGTCTGGTCCCAGGAATTCAGCCAGATGGTTATCAAAACATTCTGAACACCTACGAACTCAACAGGAGATTGAAGAAAAGAATAGCAGCAACTCTCTGAACAGAAAAAAGACCACTTTCTGGAAGGTAGGATGTGCGAAGTGAATCCGAGGTGATATTCGGCAAGATAGACCGCAGGGGGTAGGGAGCCTCTGTCAGCCAGCTACCGGCAAGTGATAGAGCAGCAGACCACAAAACCGCAACTTTTAGAAGTCTGCTCCACTGAGGGACATCACTCCAGTGGCTAAGCGGGAGATGGAACCCTCACTGGGACAGTGTGGTCTCAGGACCCTCGAGGTCACAGAAAGACCAGGCATGACTGAGTGTGGCAGAGCTCCCAGGTATTGGAGAAGGGAAGCCAGCTGCAAAGATGGAGCCGAGGAGTGGGCTCTTAGCTAGGGGTTGCCATAAACTGTGATCCATGGCACAGTCAGGCCACTGCTCTTCCAGCAGGGACCCAACAAGCAGCAGATCCAGGGAGTCTCTCTTTCCTTCCCCAGGAGAAGTAGCATGGGAGTGCACTGCAGGAATATGCTGGGTTTGGAGACTCCAAACGGGGTCGTGTGCCAGAGATAAAAATGCTCAGTCACAGGCCAGGTGGGCACAGAGTGCGGCCGGAGACCAGGAAGACAGGAGTGATTGACTGCTTTTCTCTGGCGGTGCACTGAGGAGGGGGGCCCTGAGTTCTCTGCTCCTCAGGGGCGCAGATGGGAGGCCACCATTTTCACTCTTGTCCTCCAAAGCTGTATGGAAAGCTTGCAGGGAACAAAAGCTCCCGAGAGCAAACTCGAGCAGATTACTTAGCCTGGCCTGGCAAGGGCGGGGTACTTCCACCTCCGGCAAAGACATTTGCAAATCACAGCAACAGGCCCCTCCCCCAGAAGATCAGCAAGAACAGCCAGCCAAAACCAAGTTTACTGATCAATGAGAACGGCAGAACTCCAGCACTTAGGGGAATACAGCACATAGAATTCATGGCTTTTTCCCCCTGATTCTTTAGTCTTTCAAAGTTAATTTTTTTTAATTTTCTTTTTCTATTTTTTTTGAATTTTTCTTTTTCCTTTTTTCAACCAACATGTTATCAATCCCTTTTTAAAAGATCTTTTTTATTTTTCATTTTTAGAGTCATATTCTATCCCTTCATAGTAGTTAACCTTATTTTTGGTATATATATAAGTTGTTCTTTCTTTAAAATTTTGGGATACAGTTGCTTCTAACAGACCAAAATATACCCTAAATCTCTAGTGTATGGCTTTGTTCAAGTCTCCTGCCTGATCACATTCTCTCCTTTTTTTTTTTTAAACCCTCTTCTTTCTTTTTTCAAACAACTTCTTATCAATTCCTTTTATAAAATCTTTTATAATTTTCATCTTTAGAGTCATATTCCATCCCTTCATCTCATTTACCCTTATTTTTCTACATATATAAGTTTTTCTTTCTTTAAAATTTTGGGAGGCAGTTTCTTCTAACAGACCAAAATATGCCCAAAATCTAGCATGTGGCACTGATCTATTCACCAACCTGATCATATTTGATCATATTCTCTTTTTTAAAATTTTTTTCTTTTTCTTTTTTCTTTCTTTCCCTTTCTTTTCCCCCAGTTTCAGGTCTCTTCTGATTTGTTTAGTGTATATTTATCTGGGGTCATTGTTACCCTGTTAGCATTCTGTTCTCTCATTCATCTATTTTCCTCTGGACAAAATGACAAGACAGAAAAAATCACCTCAAAAAAAAAGAACAGGAGGCAGTACTGACTGCCAGGGGCCTAATCAATACGGACATTAGTAAGATGTCGGACCTAGAGTTCAGAATGATGATTATAAAGATACTAGCTGGGCTCGAAAAAAGCATGGAAGATACTAGAGAAACCCTTCCTGGAGAAATAAAAGAACTAAAACCTAACCAAGTCAAAATCAAAAAGGCTATTCATGAGGTGCAATCAAAAATGGAGGCTCTAACTGCTAGGATAAATGAGGCAGAAGAGAGAATTAGTGATCTAGAAGACCAAATGATGGAGAATAAAGAAGCTGAGAAAAAGAGAGATAAACAACTACTGGATCACGAGGGCAGAATTCGAGAGATAAGCGATACCATAAGATGAAACAATATTAGAATAATTGGGATCCCAAAAGAAGAAGAAAGAGAGAGAGGGGCAGAAGGTATATTGGAGCAAATTATAGCAGAGAACGTACCTAATTTGGGGAAGGAAACAGGCATCAAAATCCAGGAGGCACAGAGAACCTCCCCTCAAAATCAATAAAAATAGGTCAACACCCCGACATCTAATAGTAAAACTTACGAGTCTCAGAGACAAAGAGAAAATCCTGAAAACAGCTCAGGACAAGAGGTCTGTAACCTACAATGGTAGAAACATTAGATTGGCAACAGACCTATCCACAGAGACCTGGCAGGCCAGAAAGGACTGGCATGATATATTCAGAGCCCTAAATGAGAAGAATATGGAGCCAAAAATACTATATCCAGCTAGACTGTCATTGAAAATAGAAGGAGAGATAAAAAGCTTCCAGGACAAACATAAAATAAAAGAATTTGCAAACACGAAACCAGCCCTACAAGAAATATTGAAAGGGGTCCTCTAAGCAAAGAGAGAGCCTAAAAGTAACATAGACCAGAAAGGAACAGAGACAATATATGGTAACAGTCACCTTACAGGCAATACAGTATCACTAAATTCATATCCTTCAATAGTTACCCAGAATGTAAATGGGCTAAATAACCCAATCAAAAGACACAGGATAACAGATTGGATAAAAAAAACAAGACCTATCGATATGCTGTCTGCAAGAGACTCATTTTAGACCCAAAGACACCTCCATATTGAAAGTGAGGGAATGGAAAACCATTTGCCATGCTAATGGACATCAAAAGAAAGCTGGAGTGGCAATCATTATACCAAACAAATTAGATTTTAAAACAAAGACTATAATAAGAGATAAGGAAGGGCACTATATCATACTTAAAGGATCTATCCAACAAGAAGATCTAACAATTGTAAATATCTATGCCCCTAACATGGGAGCAGCCAATTATATAAGCCAACAAAAGCAAAGAAACACATCGACAACAATACAATAATAGTAGGGGACTTTAACACCCCCCTCACTGAAATGGACAGATCATCTAAGCAAAAGATCAACAAGGAAATAAAGACTTTAAATGACACACTGGACCAAATGGACTTCACAGATATATTCAGAACATTCCATCCCAATGCAACACAATACACAGTCTTCTCTAGTGCCCATGGAACATTCTCCAGAATAGATCACATCCTAGGTCACAAATCAGGTCTCAACCAGTACCAAAAGACTGGGATCATTCCCTGCCTATTTTCAGACCACAATGCTTTGAAACTAGAACTCAATCACAAGAGGAAAGTCGGAAAGAACTCAAATACATGGAGGCTAAAGAGCATCCTACTGAAGAATGAATGGGTCAACCAGGAAATTAAAGAAGAATTAAAAAAATTCATGGAAACCAATGAAAATGAAAACACAACTGTTCAAAATCTTTGGGATGCAGCAAAGGCAGTCCTAAGAGGAAAGTATATAGCAATACAAGCCTTTCTCAAGAAACAAGAAAGGTCAAATACACAACCTAAGCTTACACCTAAAGGAGCTGAAGAAAGAACAGCAAATAAAGCCTAAATCCAGCAGGAGAAGAGGAATAATAAAGATCAGAGCAGAAATCAATGAAATAGAAACCAAAAGAACAGTAGAACAGATCAACGAAACTAGGAGCTGGTTCTTTGAAAGAATTAATAAGATTGATAAACCCCTGGCCAGACTTATCAAAAATAAGAGAGAAATGACCCAAATAAATAAAATCATGAATGAAAGAGGAGAGATCATAACCAACACCAAAGAAATACAAACAATTATAAGAACATATTACGGGCAACTATATGCCAGCAAATTAGATAACCTGGAAGAAATGGACGCATTCCTAGAGATGTATAAACTACCAAAACTAAACTAGGAAGAAACAGAAAACCTGAACAGACCTATAACCACTAAGGAAATTGAAGCAGTAATCAAAAATCTCCCAACAAACAAAAGCCCAGGGCCAGATGGCTTCCCAGGGGAATTTTACCAAAGATTTCAAGAAGAATTAATACCTATTCTTCTGAAACTCTTCCAAAAAATGGAAATGGAAGGAAAACTTCCAAACTCGTTTTATGAGGCCACCATTACCTTCATCCCAAAATCAGACAATGACCCCATCAAAAAGGAGAATTAAAGACCAATATCCCTGATGAACACAGATGCAAAAATTCTCACCAAAATACTAGCCAATAGGATCCAACAGTACATTAAAAGGATTATTCACCATGACCAAGTGGGATTTATCCCTGGGCTGCAAGGTTGGTTCAACATCCGCAAATCAATCAATGTGATACAATACATTAATAAAAGAAAGAACAAAAACCATATGATCCTCTCAATAGATGCAGAAAAAGCATTTGACAAAGTACAGCATCCTTTCTTGATCAACACTCTTCAGAGTATAGGGATAGAGGGTACATACCCCAATATCATAAAAGCCATATATAAAAAACCCACAGCGAATATCATTCTCAATGGGGAAAAACTGAGAGCTTTCCCCCTAAGGTCAGGAACACGACAGGGATGTCCACTATCACCACTGCTATTCAACATAGTACTAGAAGTCCTAGCCACAGCAATCAGACAACAAAAAGAAATAAAAGGCATCCGAATTGGCAAAGAAGAAGTCAAACTCTCATTCTTTGCAGATGGTATGATACTTTATGTGGAAAACCCAAAAGACTCCACCCCAAAACTCCTAGAACTCATACAGGAATTCAGTAAAGTGGCAGGATATAAAATCAATACACAGAAATCAGTGGCATTTCTATACACCAACAACAAGACAGAAGAAAGAGAAATTAAGGAGGCGATCCTATTTACAATTGCACCCAAAACCATAAGATACCTAGGAATAAATCTAACCAAAGAGGCAAAGGATCTGTACTCAGAAAACTATAGAATACTCATGAAAGAAATTGAGGAAGACACAAGGAAACGGAAAAACGTTCCATGCTCATGGATTGGAAGAACAAATATTGTGAAGATGTCAATGCTACCTAGAGTAATCTACACATTGAATGCAATCCCTATCAAAATACCATCAACTTTTCTCAAAGAAATGAAACAAATAATCCTAAAATTTGTATGGAACCAGAAAAGACCCCAAATAGCCAGAGGAATGTTGATAAAGAAAAGCAAAGCTGGTGGCATCACAATTCCAGACTTCCAGCTCTATTACAAAGCTGTCATCATCAAGACAGCATGGTACTGGCAAAAAAACAGACACATAGATCAATGGAACAGAGTAGAGAGCCCAGAAATAGACCCTCAACTCTATGGTCAACTATCCTTTGACAAAGCAGGAAAGAATGTCCAATGGAACAAAGACAGTCTCTTCAACAAATGGTGTTGGGAAAATTGGACAGCCACATGCAGAAGAATGAAACTGGACCATTTCCTTACACCACACACAAAAATAGACTCCAAATGGTTGAAAGACCTCAATGTGAGACAGGAGTCCATCAAAATCCTAGAGCAGAACACAGGCAGCAACCTCTTTGACCTCAGCCGCAGCAACTTCTTCCTAGAAACATTGCCAAAGGCAAGGGAAACAAGGGCAAAAATGAACTATTGGGACTTCATCAAGATAAAAAGCTTTTGCACAGCAAAGGAAACAGTCAACAAAACCAAAAGACAACCGACAGAATGGGAGAAGATATTTGCAAATGACATATCAGATAAAGGGCTAGTATCCAAAATCTATAAAGAACTTACCAAACTCAACACCCAAAGAACAAAGAATCCAATCAAGAAATGGGCAGAAGACATGAACAGACATTTTTCCAAAGAAGACATCCAAATGGCCAACAGACACATGAAAAAGTGCTCAATATTGCTCTGCATCAGGGAAATCCAAATCAAAACCTCAATGAGATACCACCTCACACCAGTCAGAATAGCTAAAATTAACAAGTCAGGAAACGACAGATGTTCGAGAGGATGCGGAGAAAGGGGAACCCTCCTACACTGTTGGTGGGAATGCAAGCTGGTGCAGCCACTCTGGAAAACAGCATGGAAGTTCCTCAAAAAGTTGAAAATAGAGCTACCCTACAACCCAGCAATTGCGCTACTGGGTATTTACCCCAAAGATACAAATGTAGTTATCCGAAGGTGTATGTGCCCCCAGTGTTAATAGCGGCAATATCCACAATAGCCAAACTATGGAAAGAGCCAAGATGTCCATCAACAGATGAATGGATAAAGAAGATGTGGTATACATATACAATGGAATATTATGCAGCCATCAAAAGGAATGAAATCTTGCCATTTGCAATGACATGGATAGAACTAGAGGGTATTATGCTAAGTGAAATAAGTCAATCAGAGAAAGACATGTATCATATGATCTCACTGATATGAGGAATTCTTAATCTCAGGAAACAAACTGAGGGTGCTGGAGTGGTGGGGTGTGGGAGTAATGGGGTGGCTGGGTGATAGATATTGGGGATGGTATGGGCTATGGTGAGCGCTGTGAATTGTGTAAGACTGTTGAATCAGAGACCTGTACATCCGAAACAAATAATACATTATATGTTAAAAAAAAAAAAAAAAGAAGATAGTAGAAAGGGAAAAATGAAGGGAGGGGGAATCGGAGGGGGAGACGAACCATGAGAGACCATGGACTCTGAGAAACAAACTGAGGGTTCTAGAGGGGAGGGGGGTGGGGAGAGGGGTTAGCCTGGTGATGGGTATTAAAGAGGGCACATACTGAGTGGAGCACTGGGTGTTATATGCAAACAATGAATCATGGAACACTACATCAAAAACTAATGATGTAATGTATGGTGATTAACATAAGATAATAAAATAAAATTTGGAAAAAAAAAGAAATGAATTTTCATAGTGTCTGAATGAAGTCAGTCACTTATCAGGACAAGTCAATAAGCCCAATTTAGTTTATAATATCACTAAAATATTATATATTTATAATGAACAACCAAAGGGAATATTATGACTTCAAACAAATAATGCTTCCATACTGAATTTTAATGACATACTACTTTTGAAAAAAGTGACATTAGTAGATATAAAATGACAACAAAATTATCAACATTTTCAAAGTGATCTTCTTAGGTATTTCTTAAATTCGTATAATTTTAAAATTCCTTTTAAAGAAAAATGAATTTTAGCCATTTTTATAATAATATTTAACCTGTACAGGTATAAATAATGTGTATATGACATAAAGCTTTTATATGTCCTACACATTTATTAAAAATAAACCTATAAAGCCAAAAAGTAAAATTCAAACATTAAAAGTGGTTTTTTTCTCACACTGTATAAATATGGCAAGCACTTTTGAGTTGAGATGTTAACAACATACCTACTTTGTGGGGATTTAATGATACATTTTTCCCTTTTCTGAACTTCTGCAAATCTTTGGTTGGTTGACACAAATTAATATTCACTTAATGGGAAAGAATAATTTACATATAAAATCTACACCGCTTCTTTTCTGATCCATAGCAACAATGGTTAGAATACCATAGAACTACTATGTAGCACTAAAGAATCATAGGCATACTTCAGAGATATTGTGGATTTATTTCCAGACCACTGCAATAAAGCAAATGTCGCAATAAAGCAAGTCAAAGGAATTTTTGGTGGTTTCCCAGTGCGTACAAAAGTTATGTGTACCCTTACCATAGTATATTAAGTGAGCAATAGGATTATGTCTAAAAAACACTGTACGTACCTTAATTAAAAAATACTTAAAAAATATGTCTAAAAAACACTGTACGTACCTTAATTAAAAAATATATAAAATGCTAACCATCATCTGAGCTTACAGTGAGTTGTAGTTGCTGATCACAGGTTACCATAACAAATATAATGCTTAAAAAGTTTGAAATATTATGAGAATTACCAAACACAAATACAGGAAGCAAGCAAATGCTGTTGGAAAAATGGTACCAACAGACTTGCTCCAGGCAGGGTTGCCACAAACCCTCAATTTGTAAGAAACGCAGGGTTTGGGAAGTGCAATGAAGCGAGGCACAATAAAATGAGGTATATGCCAGCATACACACAAATGAACATGTGTTTGAATAGCACCTATCGGTTCATAGCAAAGAAGTCAACTGTGAAAAACACTGAAATTAGTCTTTTTAAGTTTTGTGATTGAGAACACAGAATTGAAAAATTATTGTAGAAAGCTTGTAAAATCCAAATGATACACATTTTGGCTCCTCTAGGGTTGACACACTCTAGTCTGCTCTTGCTGAAATCTTGAATCTCTATGGTTTTTTAGTAACTATTGCAATACAGTTTATATCCAGCAAACTGTCCCCATTTAAAGAGTACATTTCCATGAGTTTTAAGAGATGTGTCCACCTGAGAAACCACCCCCACAAGCTACAAAAAGTTGTTTCCATCAGCTCCAGAAGGGTCCTTAGGCCCTTTTGCAGTCCTTCCCAACCCCCCATATCCTAGATAACTACTGGTCCGCTTTTTATCACTATGGATCAGTTTGCATTTTAGAGTTTTATTCAGGTAGAACTATTCAATATGTACTATTTTGTGTCTGACTTCTTTCACTAAGAATAATGACTTTGAGTTTCATCTATGTTGTTGTGTGCATGATGTTTGTTCCTTTTTTGTTTTGTTTTAAGGTTTTATTTATTTGACAGAGAGAGAGAGATAGCAGGAGAGAGCACGAGCAGAGGGTGGGGTGAGGGAGAAGTAGGCTTCCCGCTGAGCAGGGAGCCCAATGGAGGGCTCGAGCCCAGGACCCTGAGATCATGACCTGAGCGGAATGCAGGCACTTAACCAACTGAGCCACCCAGGAGCCCAAGTTTGTTCCTTTCTCTTTGCTGTGGAGTTTGAATCTGTGATTTTATCTCTGCTGTATATCTAATAACAATAGAGCTTGAGAATCTCTATGTTTGATAAGTGGTTCCGTGGCAGATGACCTAGAGACACAGAGTTCTGAAGCTGTGAAAAAGGACCTAATAACAGTTCGATGGGTTTGATGGGTAGTGGGAGCAGTGAGCATACCCCAGGGAGCCCAGAGCAGCCCCGCTGCAGCCAGGAGGAGGCACCCCTACCACAGCCAGCCCCAGTTACCATCCTGGCAACCCTGAGCAGCCAGGATGAGACCCAGCAGCAGCCGCAGCCCCTGCCCTCGGTGCTGCAGACACCAAGCCCGGCACCATGGGCAGCAATGCACGGAGTGGGGGCCAGGTGACCTCACATCGCTGGCGTATGCCTGGGGTGACAAGAAGGTCATCACAAGGAAGGTTTTGAGAACAGTCAAATGGTTCAGTGTAGGAAACGGATACGGTTTCATCAATAGGATTGACACCAAGGAAGTGTATTTGTACACCAGACCGCCATAAAGAAGAATAGGCCCAGGGAGTTCTTTGGCAGTGTAGGAGATGGGGAGATGCTGGAGTTTGATGTTGTTGAAGGAGAAGAGGGTGTGGAGGCAGCTTCAGTGACAGGCCCTGGTGGAACTCCAGTGCAGGGCAGGAAATACGCAGCCCACCATAGCCATTACAGATGCTCTCCACATGACGGGGGTCCTCCACGCAATTGCCAGCAGAATTACTAGAAGAGTGAGAGTGGGGAAAAGGAGGAGGGCTGGAAAACTGCTCCCGAAGCGCATGCCCCACAGCGCTGCCCTCTGGCAGGTGAGGGTTCCCACCTTACTACAGGCAGAGATCCTACAGGCCCAGACCACAGTCCTCCAACCCTCCTGTGCTGGGAGAGGTGATGGTGGGAGCTGACGATCAGGGTGCAGGGGAACAAGGTAGGCCAGTGAGATGAAATGTATCGGGGTACAGATCACGATTCCGCAGGGGCCCTCCTGGCCAACAACAGCCTAGGGAGGACGGCAATGAAGAAGATAAGGAAAATCAAGGAGATGAGACCCAAGGTCAGTAGCCACCTAAACGTAGGTACCACAGCAAATTCAATTACCTGCACAAATGACTGGAAAACCCTGAAGCACAAGAGAGCTAAGAGACAAAAGCAGCAAGCAGATCCACCAGCTGAGAATTCATCAGCTCCCAGGGTGAGCAGGGTGGGGCTGAGTAGATGCTGTTTTACCATCTCTACCAGCATCATCTGCTTTATTCATCCAACACGAAGAAATGAAGATGAAATTCCAGCAATAAAAAATGAACAAAAGATTGGAGCTGAAGCCCTTCAGTGCTTGCTTTTTGCCCACTGACCAGATAAATAGAACTATCTGCATCATCTTTGTAGCATGGGGTTTGTATTATTTTTACCTAAAGACATCTCTTTTTGGTAATGACAAATGTGGTTGTTGTTGTTATTGTTTTTTTCAATACGCCTTCAAAGGTTTTTTTGTTTCATATCTAGTCAAGTTGAGATTTTTAAGAACCACATTTTTCATTTGTAATGAAAGTTTACAACTTGATATTTTTTTAAAAAGTCAACAGCAAGCACCTCTAATAAAGGTCTTAAATAATTGTCAAAAAGAAAAAAGGATCGATAACTGCTGTTAAGAGAGAAAGGTCCACAGAAACCTCTCATTTTAATCTTGCTAAGTCATCAGATATTATGGGAGATTATTCCTATCTCAGTTCTGTCCTTGAGAAAGCACCGTTCCTTTTGTTACTGTAGATGTCTTTCTTACTAAGAATTCAGACGAAGATCAGAATGGTGAAGTTTTCTTTTCAGTTGAGTTAGAAAAATTAAATCTCTCACCAGAAATATTTTTCTCTTTATTATTGATCAGTTAAGATCTCTCATCACTTACTGAAATTACTCTCAGATGAAGACATATATGTCTATTTCAAACTGGAGGCTAAAACCTTAATCACTTCATATATGTAGTCCTTCATATGGCAGCATAGTACTATGAAACCTGACAGTAAAGCCTGAGACTGTGGAATCTTAATAATTGATAAGAAAAATTATGATTGTTCCTTGATCTTTAAAATTTTTGTCAAATCATTCAAAGCTCTCTGTCAGTTGTAAATGTGTATAGAAGAATGAAAAAAACAGTAAAATTAATATTTATTTAGTACACTGTAATTTGTAATACGAAAACCCTAAGAATTAAAGTGTTTTATTTCTTTGTAAAAAGATGAGCAAGGGTCGTTTGAACAATGCTTTCCTTACTCTTCTCATATAATTTATGTGAAGGACCTTTTATATATGAAAGGAACTTTTATTTTATTTTTTAAAAGATTTAATTTATTTGACACAGAGAGAGAAAGCACAAGCAGGGGGAGGGGCAGAAGTATAAGCAGACTGCCCGCTAAGCAGGGAGCCCAATGAGGGACTCGATCCCAGGACCCTGGGATCATGACCTGAGCAGAAGGCAGACGATTAACAGACTGAGCCACCCAGGCACCCTGAAAGGACCTTTTATAAATGAAAGACCTTTTCTGTGCCTTAGCAAACTATCATACTTCTTTCTAAATTTAGGTTAACTCCCAACAATTTAGTTTCTATGCTTGCAATGTTTGAAATATCTTTGAGAGTTCCTTTAATGTGGAGTATTTTCCTGGCATCACTTATTCTGGGACATGCTGCCAGTTCATGAACTAACAGGTGAGCAGGGACCACTCATGGGCAAACTTTGAGAGAAATGACATAACTGGTCATTGATCATGATGCACTTCTGTTATTTATGCAGTGATCTGTGGGCCAGTGAACTCATAATAAAGCTGGTACTTTATGCAATTGTTCACGGTTAGTATACTGTAATTAAAATTTGAACTGTATTTCTGGGGAGTGGTGTTATTTAACCAAATCACCATAACTAAAATTCATGCACACTGGAACTGAGCAAAACAAGGACTGTCTCTGTGTGTGTATCTGTGTGTGGTTTTTTTTTTGTATTACATTTTTCCCATAGGTCTATAATAATCAAAACTAGGACTTGGATTCTCTCCGCATTTGATAAACAATTCAGTATTGGACAGCTGTCTCATTTAAAATGTATATCCACTCTATATCAAGGTAAATGAATGTTTATCAAGTTGAGTTAATTTGCATTTTTCTACTTTAAGATCAAATGAGTAGTCTTCAATATGTTCCTGGTATATATGATATATGAGAGAATATAAAACTGAGGTGGTCCTATATAGATGTAAGTAAACATTCCTCAACTGAAGTTTAATAAAATAAGCAACATATTAGAACAGAGCACTTATTTTGCAATTAATTTAATTCACAGTCAGGCTTAGAGGTGCTTAAATGGGTGCTTCTGCAGCCCATTTAGTATTATTCCACTTGGGAATAGTCACAGAAAAACTGTTAACACCTTAGGTTCCATGAAATCAGTGAAGAGGCAAGTGCTGGTACGCACAGAGTGGTCAAAAAACAACCACATTTGCTTTTTAAAAAATATTGGTTGAGTTTTAATTTTCAGCTTAGTATAAATCTATTTTCTCTCCTAATTTTTGCAAAAAGGTGAATGTAAAGTCATCATATTTTATATTATTTACCAGGTGTGGAACTATAAACATGAAATTATCCAATAAACAATTTCTACTAATACATGGTTTTAAAAAATTCATAGATAAAATAACTTTCCAAAATAATCCCTCCTTTTGTTTCTTACTGTAACAGATGGGAAAATGGAAGTCATACTAATTTAATTTAATCCCAGAATTCTTAATTTGGCAAGAAAAACAGACAAGTTAATAAATATTCAAAACCTGCATCTTGAGTGGAATCATCTCTAAATTCCCCACAAATAAAAATGCCATTTTTGGTGGACAAGTTTATTTTATTTTAATTTTTTAAAGATTTTATTTATTTATTTGACAGAGTGATGGGGAGAGAGCACAAGTAGGCAGAGCGGCAGGCAGAGGGAGAGGGAGAAGCAGGCTCTCCGCTGAGCAGGGAGCCCGATGCGGGACTCGATCCCAGGACACTGGGATCATGACCTGAGCCGAAGGCAGACACTTAACTGACTGAGCCACCCAGGTGGACAATTTTAAAGAAACACTGATTTTCTTTTCTTTCTTTTTTTTTGGCAAAACACAGAACTCTAAAACTTGAGGGTGATGAATGGATAAAGCAGAAAGCCCCAGGGCAAAACAGGAACACATACTTCTGACTGAGTGTTCATATGAAACTTCCTACTTTTAATTCTATATCTATCTGGGGGACTTGTCTTCATGGCAGGTTTATACCATTTTATTATGACAGTTTATACTTGATGGTACTCAGGAGCAGAGAAATGGAGAAGCTGACTAAAAACCATGACAAATCTCTCATTCCAAAATTTAGGAATTATATATTCTCCTGACCTCAGACCCTCTTGGCAGCAAAAATCCATGATGAAATATTTTGTTTTGCTTTGTTTTTAATGATTTTATATATTTATTTGACAGACGGCGACACAGCGAGAGAGGGAACACAGCAGGGGGAGTGGAAAAGGGAGAAGCAGGCTTCCCGTGGAGCAGGGAGCCTGATGTGGGGCCCCATCCCAGGACCCTGGGATCATGACCTGAGCCGAAGGCAGATGCTTAAGGACTGAGCCACCCAGACGCCCCCATGATGAAATGTTTTGAATGAAAAATTCTACTTCTGTAATTAGAAGGCAACAAACATTAAGCCCTACCTTTTACAATTAGAATCGTTTCTAACTTCTCTGCATATTAGGGTGCAAAAGTCTTTATGAAATTGCTTTCAATTCTCTACATGTAGTTCACCTCCTGGTATTCAAATTCTAGCCCTCAGAATATTGGGTTCTTTCTTAAATAATACAATGTATGTGCCAATTTCTGCCTATGAGAAACAGCCCTTTCTGCTCATTTAATTGTGCTTAAAATGGAAAATATAAAACAGAAGATACAAACCCTCAATATTATTTGCGATGAAATCCTCTCATTTAAATGTATTTAAAACCAGATTCTAAACATTTCTACTTTTAATATAGGCACTATGCTGCACAAGGAACCAGAGTAGAAAGTGAAGAGTTACATTTTTTAATCCTAGCCTTCCTTGACTGAAGGTGGTACATAAATTGACCAGAGGAAATTTGTCCTTAATTAGGACAATCACAGGTCTAGCAACATCTTTTGCTTTATATTCTATTTTCAAAAGCTGCAGACATATTTTGTCTCCTATTCTTCTTAACCTTTAGCTACTTTTAACCTTTAAATAGGTACCTTGACTTTAGGGTGGTATATGTAATTCTTGAAGTGTTCACTATAAATCCAAGTTTCCTTTTCTTGCTCTCAAGGAATCTACTGTGTTTCCCCAGTGACAAAGTTTAACAATCTCTGGGGGGAGGGGTGGGTTGGGGGCTCTAAAATATCTTTCTGCATTTCAAACATTGAGTTGGGTGAGGTGATAGAGTATAATCATTAAACATGTGAACTCTGCAGCCAAAATACATAAGTCTAAATCCCAACTCCACCATTTAGTGTCTGTGAGACCACAGACAGTTACTTACTCTGTCAATGCCCTAATCTTTTCATCTGTAAAATGTAGGTGGTACAAATGTCTAGCATATGGAGTTTAAACAAGGTGATATCAAAGTATTCCTCACATATTATGCTCAATACATACTAGTTATTATTATTATAAAACATTTTACATTTGCTTCATTTTAAATTTTCCAGAGAATCTATAATTATATGTTTTATCACCCTGATCAATCACTTATAAAACATTCACTTATAACAAATATGGCTACCCCCAGAGTTCTCGACTTTTCCTATAAAAATAGATATGGTTGGAAACAACTTAAGTATTAGAAAGCCTCTTCCAATACTTGAAGAGACTTTAGTTTTCTGTAAAGCACCATATGCTATAATTATTTTTCTGACCTGAATGTGACAATTCTGTTAAAAATAGTACAAGTTACATTAAAAATATCTTCTTATTTCTGTGACCCGGAGTCTCAGGAAAGAGTGTTCTCATTTCAAATAATTACTTTATATTGGTCATTCTGAATTCCCCTTAGGAGCATAAAATGAAGACTTTTAAAAAAATGCATTATGTACTGATTGCAATGAAACATTTTTTTTTCCCATTGAGAAATAAAGTTCACCATTTCACCCAATAATTCTTTATTATGTAAAAAGCGGTGCTCTAAAGTAGATCTAAAAGATAACACATTGCATCATTTACAAAAAAAATCAGAAGAGAAGGGCACAGCCACTTCTAGTGATCAGTCTTTCCTCATACACTATGGTCATGAAGTCTTGTATTTTAGTTTTCCATCTATTACCTTGAGCATATAAAAGCTGCCCTTTCTTTTCAAATTCATACTGATGGAAGGAGAAATCATGTCCAAAGCTTAAAGATAAAACACAGCATTTGAAAAGAAGAGACAATATTATTTTGGCTGGATTTACATTTTTTGGATGTGAATTAAAAATTGAAATCATCCAACATTTGATATTTAGAGGGCGGGCAGTTAGTACAGAATAATGAGAATCAGTCGCTGTATATACATATATATATGTATATATATGTATATATATATTCGTCTAAGTATATAATTTTCCAAAACAATATTTCAGGTGTAACTTTCAGCTGAATATTTAAAGTCAATTTGGTTGATATTCCCCTTGGTTGTAAAATTTCATAATAGACTCATATCGTTTCTGATAAAATATCAACCTATTATATCATAAATATTTAGTCAGCATCTGACAGATGACAAACAACTTATCAGGCTCCAAGAAGTTAAAAAAATGAATGAAACATGCAATTCCCTCTAAGAGAGCTGAATCTTTTTGCATGTGAACTCTTATTACAAAACAAGAAACTTTAAGATTCTCTACTGAGGTTAATGTGGGTTTTTTTAAAGATTTTATTTATTTATTTGACAGAGAGAGGGAACACAAGCAGGGGGAGTGGGAGAGGGAGAAGCAGGCTTCCCGTGGAGCAGGGAGCCCAATGCGGGGCTCGATCCCAGGACCCTGGGATCATGACCTGAGCTGAAGGCAGCCGCTTAACAACTGAGCCACCCAGGCGCCCTGAGGTTAATGTTTCAGTTGTAATCTTGTTTCCGAATTATATACCTACTGTAATTAGTTTCACCTGTCTGACTCCTGCCAGAGGCATCATTGTGTGGTCATCTTGGGAGTAGGCTGTTCTTTGGTCTGCCCAGAAATGCTCATAAATTGATCAATGTAGCATTTTATATTTCTCTTGATGACGTCCACATTTTTACATCTACTTGATTATATTCACCACCAAGACTTTATTCCCTTTATTTTCCAGAAATATTTTATGTAAAGAAATCAATAAATAATAGATATAATAAATATGTGACATAATTAAAATTGTGTTTGATTAGGGATAAAATAATTAACCCAGCAACCAGGGTCATGCTTATGGTTGGACTAGTGACATAGAGCATGTGGAATGATCAGACAAGACATTTTGCAAATAGATATTTGAATATTTATATATTATTGTTTATATTACATAAATAATATATTAAATATTATAAATAGTCTCAGAGATAATTTATGCTCTTTTATAGAATCACGGGTTATTCAAACTCACACCTTCCATCATACGATTTTTTTAAAAAAGAAAACAAAAAGAAGAATATAATTCAGTTGTATGGAAATAAAAAAGGTTCAGGAAAACTCACATTTTGACGTTCAAAGAACCTTATTAATTTGCTAAGGCCTAATATTTCCTTTAACAAAAGTATTACACAACAACTATACTGTGGTAAATATGGTCAAAAAGTTGGGGCGCCTGGGTGGCTCAGTGTTAAGCATCTGCCTTTGGCTCAGGTCGTGATCCCAGTCTCCTGGGATCGAGCCCAGCATCGGGCTCCCTGCTCAGTGGGAAGCCTGCTTCTCCCTCTCCCACTCCCCCTGCTTGTGTCCCTGCTCTCACTATCTCTCTCTCTCTGTCAAACAAATAAATAAAATCTTTAAAAATAAATAAATAAATATGGTCAAAAACCGAAAACCAAATGTAGTTTCAGTGGAAAAATGATGAAAATTAATTAGTATAATTCTATGTTTTCAGACTTTTGTCTTTTTCTTTGTCGTAATTTTCAGTACTCATCCTATGTAAGTACCTGTAGTTTAAACATTATATCATTCTTAATTATGTTGAATAGAGTAATTCAAAGAAATACAAACAAAAATTAGACTTTAATTCATTTACCTCTCTTCACATGAGTTATCAGAAGACTGAAGAAAACATCTCTATTTCCATTTCTCCATGGATAGGAAATCCACCTAGAAAGGAAGGCATTCAGGAAATGTTGATATTCTTAAGACAGTGGTCTTCCTTCTGTGTTTGCTTCCAAATTCTGCTCCAAGGGAAATTTACTAGTTTCTCCCAAAAGCCAGTCATCCCATATCCTCTCCCTAAAGCTGATTCTTTTATTTTCAACAATTTTAATTATTCCTCCCATTCTTACATAAAAGAAAATACACATGAAAAGATTAATACCTATGTAACAGCCCTTTCTGTATAAGTATATATATTATAAGTATAGCCAAGAATCTGAGTAAATATTTTCCTGAAATTTTTTCTTGCATGGTACTATTTTAATATGTAATACTTTGGCTCTTTATACCAAAAGAGATTGAAAAAAGTTCTCAGTATGTTAAAACCTAAATTCATTATTTCTGGGATGATCGCATTTGAATGCTCATCTTTATTTTTCTAGTCATCTAAAGAAAAAAAAAGCACCAAAATAATACATACACTCTGTGACATCTCAGAACAAGAGATAACTTCCTTTTGCATTTCTGTTGTTCTCCAATCATGGAAGATATTATGAATCTCAAATAAAATAGCAATGATAATATAAACCAATCTGAGTGATCTTAGAAGAGTATCAACTCTTTAGGATGATTTATGAGTAGGCTTTTATAGGAATTCACTATTGGTTTTCTACTGATTGGTTTATGATTGGAGAAGACATACACCTAGGACCTAAGTTTAGAAGATCAAAATATAAAATGTTGAGTGTAGATGAATTTATCAATGTTGTGGGCAATTGAGTAAACTTTTCCTTCTTATTTCCATAGATGTTTAATTTATAAATATGCAAATATCCAAAGCACTTTTTAATTACAATATTTTTACAAATGAAAAAATAACTATATCTTCCAGGAATCATTTCAGATAAACAAAAGTGAAGTTTCACTTGTAAGTATTAATATAAAGAACAGAAATTCTTCCAGTGTTATACAGGCAAATTTCCTATATTAATCTGAAAAAGTTTAAAAATAAATTGTATAAAATATGCTCACTCTTACTTTTATGCTTGTCACTGTTTTCCTTATATTCTCTTTTCAATTAATAGTATACTTTTAAAAAGTGGCTATAATAGGGGCACCTAGGTGGCTCAGTCAGTTAAGCTCTGACTTCAGCTCAGGTCATGATCTCAGGGTCCTGGGATGGAGCCTGGTGCTGGCTCTGCACTCAGCAGGGAGTCTGCTTCTCCCCCTCCCTCTCTCTCTGCCCCTCTCCCCACCTTGTGCTCTCTCTGTCTCTCAAATAAGTAAATAAAATCTTTAAAAAATAAAATAAAAATAAAAAGTGGCTGTAATAATGAAATATATGTATGTGGTTATTCTCTGCTCCAAGTAGCTTCCTTTAAAATTGCCTGAATGATGGTTCAGTGAATTTGTCTTGCTGTCTAATAAATTATAGAAATGTAAGCAATAATACTTGTCCATCAAAAATCAGTATTTAGATGTTAAAGTTCCCACCATTTCTTACAAATGTGATTTTCCTTCCAAGCTTCAGTAACTCTGAATGGATCTTATTTTAGATGGTGGTAAAACATGTCAGTTTCCTAAGATAACAGTGGATCTCCAGAAGGTAAGGAACATTACCAAATATCTAACACCCAGTGGTTCAAAAAAAAAAAAAAAATCATTAAATTATAACTCTGCTCTTTCAAAAAATCCCATAAAATATATAAAAATGAAATGATTTAAAAGTGCTTGGTGATATACTGGGGCACCTGGGTAGCTCAGTCAGTTAAGTGTCCAACTCCTGGTTTAGGCTCAGGTCATGATCTCAGGGTCGTGAGATCAAGCCCTGCATCAAGTTCCATGCTCAGCACCGAGTTTGCTTCAGATTCTTTCTCTTACGCCCTCAGTCTCTTCCCCGGCTCAAGCTCTCTCTCTCTCTCTCTCTCTAATAAACAAACAAACAAACAAATATATAAAATCTTTAAAAAAGATGCTTGGTGATATAATCCTTTCTGGTTTTGGTCTTTACTCTGAGGAGGAAGTTTTATTCTATTGCTTGAATAGCATCTCAAAGTTGACCCCATGACAAAGGACAGAGTTGTAACTGGAACACCAGGTCTTATTTGACTGAAGTATTTTCTTTTGTGCTTTCGATTTTTCCACTGTAATGCAAATGTCAAGTGTTTTGTTGGTTGTTTCCCCCCAAAACCCAGTGGCTTTAGAGTTGGGAGAATAATTACAGCCACAACAGTGCATTATAACAGGATTTGAGATTACTCAATTTTACCAAGAAATAAACCAGTCATTGGAGATCCTGCTGGCTCATTTAGATGACCTCACTTGAAAACTAAAATAAAGCCCTTCAGTAATGGACATGTGGTTGTGGATGTGTTCCTGAGAACATGTTTTTAGGAGGACTACTATTCCAGAATGAAGTTGGTTCTTCTCATTTTTTATGAGCAGTAAAATGCTTTTCCTAAAGTTGAGCAAAGTTTTGAAGAGGTGATTTGTACAAAAACAAAGTATGTCTGAAGTCTCAAGTTAGGTGTCATAAAATGATGTCAACCAAGAAATTACATTTCCCATTTTATTTTCCTAATACTAGCTATATTTAGAGAAGTTAGTATGCTCCAGTTACAAAACAGAAAGAGAACATGAGAAAATTAATGGTATCATTCACAAAAACCGAAAACAAGTCAGAAAAGAAGGATTCATTAAAATAATGCCTATATTTATCAACCCTTCTATTAAGCTGATATATATTAATTATCTAAAATCTTTTTTTTAAAAAAGCACTGGTTTGAAAGTGAAAGGATCTGAAAGTTCTTCATTAATCTAAAAACCATGACATTTTTCACAAGGAACAATTAAATCTATGGGTTTCAATATCTTTTTTAAGGACAATAGGGATATAATATGCACCTCAATAGAAGTATTCAAAGAGAACTTCCACATACACCTCTAAGATCACATTTACCAACCTACCTATATCTCTGTTATTATGGACAAAATACTCATATTCCTATACATTATATTTAACCCTCTCTTGTCTACTCAGTTTCCCCTCCCTCTGCTTCATTATCAATTTTTCATCTTTGTTGGATCATTTTGATTAGTATAAAAACCTGATACAATATACCATATTAAATTTTATATTTGTGCACACATTCTGCTCCAGTTAATGCCCTATTTCTTTGCATCCTTATGCAATAAAACTCATCGAAAATACTGTCTTCACTTGTTATCCTTCATTTACTCTTTAAGCCAGTATAATTAGACCTTCTCCCATACTACTCCAACAAACAGCTATTGTCAAGGTCAACAGTAGACCAACACACTGCTAAATCCAATGGTTTTACTTCTCAAGACAGTTGAGCATTTATTCCATCATAAACTCTTTCCTCACTTGATTTTCAAGACATCAATTTCTCTCAATTTTCCTCCTACATCCTTTATTGCTACTTTCTTTCCCAATAACCTGTAAATATTGGAAAGCCCCAGGATTTAGGCCTCAGACTTCTCCTTTATCTGCACTTACTCCATAGGAGACCCCATTCACTCTTACAGTAAGTATTATTTATATGCTTAGGATTCCCCATTTTATATCTCTGAAGCTGACTATTCCTCTGAATTCTAGACTTTCATATACAACAAATTACTCAACATCAATACTTTGATATCTAGTATTCATTTCAAATTTAACATAAATAAAACTAATCTTTTGATTCCTTACTTCTCCAAACAGCTCCTCCTCATCCACCCTACCTCATTTGGAGTATTCTGTTTCTTCTATTTCTTTCATACACCATATCCAATCTATCAGCAAATTCTATTGGCTTGAGCTTCAAAATAGATCTGGAATTTTACTCTCAGAATTTCTACTGCTACAAGCAAATTCCAAGCCATCACTGTCTCTTATCTGGCTTACTGCAATAATTTATAACTGGTATCCCTGTTTTTGACCTTGCTCCCTACTCTGCCCCTGTAAATAAAATCATGTCACTCATACAAAAATCCTTTAATGAATTCCCTTCTCAGAGTAAATACCAAAATCCAAACAATATCTTACAAGACCTTACAAATTCTAGCCTACCCCAGCTACCTTCCTGATATCTCATCCGCTGTCCCTATCCCCTGTCCCAAACTCTACTCTGTCATACACACCAAGTATTCTTGGAGGGCTGAAACACTCCAAGCACATTTTTGGCTTAGTTGTTTGCACTAGGTCTTTTCTTTGCCTGAAATTCTGGGCTTTAGATAATCTTGCAGTTACTTCTTCACACCTCTCAAGTCTCAAATGCTCTATTTGCAGTATACCCCTCACACACACACACCCCAAACTTCCTATTCTCTTGACCCATTCTATTGTATTTGTCAGAGTTTTACTATTTCCTTACCTGTTTGTTTACTGAATGTCTCCTCTTGCAAAAATAAAAGGTCACTGAGGGCAAGGACTGCCTTCACTGCTGTATGTAATCCAGAACCTCTAAGAGTTTCTGACATGCAGAAGGCATTCTGTAAATCTCTTGAATGGCTGGGGAGAAACCTCCATATTTTCTTTTCACATCAAAACTTAACCCATGATATGTTTCCTAATACATTTTACCACTAGCTTTGACTTCTCTACAAAACTGTCTACCTACATTCTTCTAGGTTCTCACTTTGGGACTGATAACTGTTCATTGTAGGGAAGATTTTATATCTAATCATTAAAAAGAAATTTTAGAATTCAGTCTTAAAAGAAATAAAGGTACAGAAATATCTGATGGAAATACAAATGTTATAAAGCTGTCTTATACTTTATTTTTTTAAGCTGTCTTATACTTTAATTCTAAATTAAATATTTTAAGTTTAAATAAAATCAAACAACTTCTAAATTAAAATAACTGCAGTATAAGTCAAACTCACAGAAATAGAAAGAAGCATGGTAGTTGCCAGGGGCTGGTGGATGGGGGAAATGGGGAGCTAATGGTCAAAGGGTAAAATCTTTAGTTATAAGGTGAACAAATTCTGATGATCTAATTTATATCATGATGAATATTGTTAATGATAATGTACTGTATATTTTAAATGTGCTAAGAGAGTAGATCTTAATCTTTCTCACTAAAAAATAGTATGTGAGGTGATGGTAATGGACATGGTAATTAACTTGATTGTGGTAATCATTTCACAGTGTGGGTATATATCAAATTCATCAATCTGTATACTTTAAATATATATAAATTTTGTCAATTATACCTCAATAAATCTGGGAAAAAATAACTGCAGTATAATGTATTTCAGCTGAACAACTTTTAGGAATGGCTCCGTGTTACAGAATGTGTTCTTTCTAGAACAACCTAAAGAAATGCACACACCTAGACCATAATTTTGATTTGGTTACCATCTGGTCAAAACCTCCGATGGTTTCCCACTGAGTATAGCATGAAGTCCAAGTTTCTTACATTGGTGTTGAAGGTTTTCTTTAACCTGGAAAGTAAATTATAGGCTACCTTTTAGGTCGACTCCACTTCTACCTCATAACCCAAGTTCCTGCCACAACCCCATTCCCCACACACATGGTGATAGTTCACATCTCATTGTTGCTTTGTTCATATAATACTATCAAGTATAGTAAGTCTGGAATCACACAAGTGAGTTTGTATAATGAGAAGTTTTTCTGAATTCCCAAGTAAAGCTCATAGAAGTATCTCTACCAAGATACTACAAATAGTTTTGGTCTAAAACTTATCAATGGTGTGACCTTAGTTAAGGAATGTCACAACCACAGTTTGCTCAACTGTAAAATGAATATCTACTTTATCACTCTGTTACTATTTTTGAAACTAGAAGATGCCGAATAAAATGCCTGAAACAAGTAGACACAAAGGGCTGCACTTATTTTATTTCCTTCCCCCAGCCACTCAACCCTATTAATTGTTTATACCAAAGCTCTATCTCTATCATACAACTTCTAATTTATCTGTTTTGATTAGTTTAATCCTTGTACTTGAAGCTATTTTTTTCTACATTACACATACACTCTCCCTGGGTACTAATCTACTACTGTTTGTAAGTTTCAATTTTTTTTTTTTAAAGTAGGCTCCATGCAAGCCCAAAATGGGGCTTGAAACTCATGACCCTGTGATCAAGATGTGACCTAAGATCAAGAGTTGGATGCTCGATTACTGAGCCACCCAGCTGTCCCTGTTTTTAAGTTTTGAACATTTGATTTGAAGTTTCAAAATTGTTATAAGGCATTGTAAAGAATAAGATAGCTCCCTATGAGCCTGGTCTATCAAAAGGTGCATTTATTGTGAAATCTTTTTTTTTTTTAATGTTTTATTTATTTATTCATGAGAGTCAGAGAGGCAGAGAAAGAAGCAGGCTCCCCGCCTAGCAGGGAGCCCGATGCGGGACTGGATCCCAGGACCCTGGGATCATGACCTGAGCCGAAGGCAGACGCTTAACCATCTGAGCCACCCAGGCGCCCTATTGTGAAATCTTTTAAATATATGAGTTTGATATAACCATCAGTCATTGTTTAATTTTCTGGTTAACGTTATTAAAAATGATTTGGGGTGTCATGATGGGATGGTAACAACTTTAGTGCAATTAGTTTCTGATATTATCCACAGAAACATTAAATAGCTTGTATAAGATTATTTTCTTTCAACAGTATGTTTTAAAATAGCATAGAATCCTACTTCAGAATTACTGCACCTTTTCTTTAAATCAAAGATGCTTAAACTTTTTCATTAGCTGATCTAGATAAATAATTTATAAGTCAAGTTAAAGTCAGAGCTCTGTGTTGAAATTAGATTTTCTCTGAAGAAGTAAAACACAACAATTTGGAGAAGGTTAACTTTGATTAGGTAAAAAGAATTTCTTCCAAGTGATGCTATTTCTGTCACATTATCCAAAATTGCACATTTTCTTCTGGCTTTATAGATTATGTTTTTAGTCCCTGTTGGGGCGTTTTGTCCATTAAGTACTTTTCCTTCAAGGTACTGAGTTGTTGTTCCTTTTAAACACAATACAGCAAATAATTTGTTATCAAATGTCCTGGTTGTTTCCTATTTTTTTTAAGTACTAGATTTTTTTATATCAATTGAATTTGCAATCACAACTATTCATTCAGGAGAAAAGAAACCTGCAGATTGAAAAATAGACCAATTTAAAGGAAAGTTCATTTTGACATTTAAACCTCAAGTAAGAATTAAACTCTGCCAATAGTATTGAATTAGAAATAAAAATTTTTGTTTTTAGGGGAAAAAAGTAATGTTGGTAGGCTATACTTAATTTTAAATAAGATAAAATTTGTACTCTTTTTCATTTTATTTTTATTTTCTATAATATTATCTTAAATATATATCTTGCAAATTGTCTGAATGTTTCACTGCCAAGACAAACTAAATTTTCTCAAATTTGGAAAAAATATTATTTTGAGTACACTGAATATTCTGAAGAATTTATTATCCATTTTATTTGTCATTACAAATGTTCTGCCAAAATTCTTTTCCACAAGTTTCAATTTTCTTGAGAAATTCCCATATATATTCCCAAATCTATTGTATAATAAAGAAGCCTTTGGGAAAACTTAGAAAAATGCTAAAATGATTAATAAAATTAGTAAGTCATCAGCATCAGTACTAGGTCTATAAGTATATTTCTAATTAAAATACCCTTAGATGGATAAATAGATATAAACAGAGCTAAAGATACAGATACAGATATATCTACTACCTATCTATATATTTACCTATTATCTATGTATCTATCATCTTCTGTAAGGATTCCAGACATCTTTATAAGAAAGAGCAACATTTTTCAAAATTAAATTTAATAGGACAGGAAATGGCACACCATCTTGATCTGACCAAATCAGCTTAGTCATAAAAAGACCTGTTAATATTAGGTATATAAACACCTTCCCCAACCAAGAAATCTTTCAGTAAGGAACTTGCTTAAAACTGTATTCCACTTTCATTAAATCCCATTTTAGAAAAATAATGTTATCTTCCTTCTTGAGAGATGCTGAGGAAGTCTTTTCTGAGGGACAGAACTGAGGGAAATGTATTTCCATCCAACAGTTCTGCCTCTGACCTTCTCCTTATTGCTCATTTCTTTATTACCAGGAAATACTTAGTAAAATGCTCTCCCTATCTTATAACTGAGAATATACTGAGTCTATACCCATAGGAGGAACTTCTAAAGTAAGACTGGGGAAACCAAAGGGGTGTCTGACAGATCCATGCCAAGGTTCCTGAGGGGGCTTTGTACTCTATAACTCTATTTCATATTACATCTCCTCTGCCAGGCCTCTCCATTTTCTGAGAGTAGTTCTACTAAAGAGCCTGTTATGGTTTTAAATTCAGAGCCAAGTTCTCTAGAAACAGTGAATATAATGATTCCACAATAGACAGAAAGAGATAACTATTTTTCTTGTATTTTCCCACCAAATATTATAATGTGGTTGTTTAATTTCATATATGCTTCAAACTGACCTTCTAAAAAATATAACCACCACTGTGGATAGTTTCCACTGTATCCTACTGGGCTGGAATTAGAGAATCAATCAAAATGGTGTAACTTCAACTTTCTAAAACCTTCTAGAAACTGTATATTCCAATAAAATTCCAGTCATATCTTTTCTGTAAGACTTTGTCCCATGGAAAGGATTTCACAGCAGGACTCAGAATTTTTCCAATATTCTTTTTAACATAGGTTAATTTTTCTTTTATCTATTGAGGGTATTATTTATTATTGGATGAAAATCTTTTTTTGTTGTTTTTTTTTTTAAGATTTTATTTATTTATTTGAGAGAGAGAGAATGAGAGACAGAGAGCACGAGAGGGAAGAGGGCAGAGGGAGAAGCAGACCCCCTGCTGAGCAGGGAGCCCGATGTGGGACTCGATCCCGGGACTCCAGGATCATGACCTGAGCCGAAGGCAGTCACTTAACCAACTGAGCCACCCAGGCGCCCCTGGATGAAAATCTTAATTGTAAAATCTTTTTTTATCAAAGGGATTCCAATATGATTTAAATTAATTGATTTTATTATTGATTCTTTTCTGTAATTAAGAAAGGTAATAGTTTACGCCGATGTCTATGCTAGTCAATTTAAAAGAAATATGCTCTTTTACTAGATTGTCATCCACTCAGAGAAATTAGTATTTCTGAAGAAAAATATATAGTCTGGTGAAATAAGAGAGGCTAGCCTGAAATCCTGAATCTTCTGTATATTTAAAGAATATATTATTGGGAACATAAATGGGAAATAAAAGAATACAAAAACATATGATAGTGGTTTAATATAAACCCTAAACTTGTGATTTACATACAGTCATTGACAGAACAGAATGAAATTTGAAAAAATTATGTAAATTGATAGATTTAGAGAATCTGACTATATTATTATCTATTGCTGAGTAACAAATACTCTGAAACTTAGTAGCTGAAAGCAAAAAAACATTTGTTGTCTCAGTCTCTGTGGATCATGAATTAGAGTATTTACCTGGGTGCCTCTGGCTCAGAGTGTCTTAATAATGTTGCATTCAAGGTGTTAGCCAGGACTGCAGTCATCACAAGGCTTCACTGTGAGCCTTTGATCTCTGTCCTGGACTTTACCCAGTTTGTTGACAGACCATACATCCTTACTGGCTATTGGCTAGACACATCAGTTCCTTGCCATGTGAATCTCTCTGTAGGGCAGCTCACAACATGCCAGCTAGTTTCTCAAAGAACAAGTAAGCCAGAAAGTGAGAAACGGAAGCCCAAGGTGGGGGGGAAACAGTGATTCTGTAACCTAATTAGAAAGGTGACTTCCCATTACTGTTGTCCATTATTTGTTAGAAGCCAGCCATTAGATAAAGCCCACACTCAACAGAAGGCATCAATATCCAAAGGGAGAGATCACTGGAGACCATCTTGGAGCTACCTACCACACTGTCTGTATGAAAATAAAGGTGTTATTATGAAACAAATTAAGGGTTACAGAGGCTTAATTATCTCAAATTTAAAGTTGCTATAAACATTGCTTGGTTGTATTAGGTAATATGAGCACTTCAACAGCGTGATATATTTAGCTACTTCCTTCTCATTATCCAAGAAAGAAAATCTGATGCATGAATTGGGAAAGCACTGTCAGCTGTTGATTGATAAAATTAGGCAATTAGAATAAAACCTAAAAATGAAAGAATGACTATATTTGACTTTCTCAAAATCTGGTGCCAATCCACCCCTTTTAGAGAGAACACAGCAAGGACACCTGATTTCTTTGATCCTAATCCCCTATATTTGTTATGTTATTTACCTATTATCTTGAAGGGAATGAAACTAATGTATATTTTTCCTCTTTTTGTATTTGAAATCCAGTTAGGGGCACTGGATGTTTTTGTAAAATATCTTTTAGTCATGCTTAGTGATTAATAACTTAACGTAGCTTCAAAAAAAATGGGTGTGATTATTATCAAACACATAGTCTACATGCTGAGAGTAGAAGACACTGACAGCTGAGATGACCTCAACACAAACTACTTCCCCAAGCAAATAATGAAAAACAATAGAGGAAACAGAGGAACTACCTATGTGTTTTTATTATCATCAAGCTAAAGAAATGAAAGAAAGTATCATTGTTGATACCTTTTGTTCACATGGGGAAGGAAGCTGTAGATATCTGATGAATGGAAAGGAGACCACCTCAATCATTTATGTTTGAAAATTTAATAAAGATGTCCTGAATGACCATAGAAATATTGCACTCAAGAAATGAACACTAGAATCTGAAATTTAAAAATTCATTCCACGGGATGTCTGGGTGGCTCAATGGGCTAAGTGTCTGCACTTCTCTAATATGGGTCTACAATGAGGAAGCACGGTTCTTCTCCCATCAACTAAGAAACTGTTGTAAAAGACAGTGATGTATACAGTAAATTCAACGGACACATTTCCGAGGACCTCTTGGCACACAGAGTTGCTTTGTGATCTGGGGGAATTTCTGTGAAGGGCAACAGAATTTTCGACCCCCAATATGCCTTTTTGGTATGGGGATTATTTTCAGTTAATTATTTTTAAGAAACAGCAGACATTAGAAGAGCTTGGCTACTCCTTTGTAAGAGACATTTACATTGGTGAGGGAAGTCTCCATATACAGGGGCCTCTCCCTCTCCATACCAAGAATAAGATGGTGCTAAATCTCTAGAAACTCTTATCAATGGAGAAGGCAGGACTTAAATGTACATAACAAACATATCCTTGGTGACGGTGCTTTTCCTGGTATCCTCCCATAACCAATCCACTCCCAACACCTTTCTTTTGTCTTCAGCTGGAGATGGTACTTAAGGTGACAATGTGGGCCATTTTGGGGAGTGACACAGTATTCCTGGATATCTCCCATGTAAACAAGAGTATACATGTTATTAAATTTCTGTTTATTCTCTCCTGTTAATTTCTCTTTTATTATGGGTGGGGGAGGTCTCAGCCAAGAACTTAGAAGGGTAGAGGCAAAATTCTTTTTCTTGCCTCACACCTGCATGTGGGGAGGCTTAGAAAGAAGTATATTTTCCAAAAGGGGAGAATTTCACAAAAGTAAAATGAGAATAACTGCTAAACTTTATTAAGAACATAATATATCTGTGTTATATGTGTCATATCACAGAACCCAGGGAAGTATAGACTGTTATTTTGCACATTTTACAGTTAAACAAAAAGAGATACAGAGAGCTTAAATAATTTGCCTAAAGCGAAAAAAAAAAAAAAAAGAGGGGCAAAGATGTGAATGTAGGCTGTTAGGCTTCAGAATGGATACACTGCACTTCAGAAGCAGTGCCCTCTTCCGTCTCTCTGATGGGATTAAATGGTTAAACTGTACTCTAAAATTTGGGTTTCTTGGAATCCATGCCATTCCAGGGTACATGCAAAAACATTCCCAATCTATTAATGCTAAAGTGATGTATGCATGTACTAAGGATAAAGGAAGTTACTTCAATTGCTATTCAAAGCATATTAATAGTTCAGAATCCAAAACTATGTCTTGCCCCACAAAACCATGGAAATCAGCAAAGAGTACAAATTAGAGCTTGTTTTATTTCCTACTTGTTAAACATTTAGCAGCACATCACAGACAAAATATATATACATATTATACATATAGCCAGATGAACTGTGGAGACCCAGGCCCTGAGGCCTCAACCTCTCCTTTCCCAAAGATGTCACCAAAGGCTCTTGGTCTCCTCATGAGAAAGAACTCAAGGAAAGACACAACATAGCAGATGAGCGACACAAGCAGGAAAGTTTGTTAAAACGAAAGAAAGCACACTCAATGAGATGTGAGAGCAGGTGAAGTCAAGAGAGAGATAGAGAGAGCTGTGTCCCCAGGATCACGTTTCTATCTTTTATGGATAGTCATTAACAAGGGGACGAATACTCATTACTTGAGGTGGGGATTTCTTGGAACCAGGGTTTTACACTTTTTCTTCCTTATTTGGTCAGGGGTTTTTGGCCAACTTTGTCAACCATCTTGGGACTATCTGATTTTAGCTGGCTTCTTGTGGCTTTGTTTTGGAGTGCTGCCAGGACAGGCCTCGGACTTTTCCTGTAGCTGACCATGACTTCCTTTTTGCTGGTTTCCAGGCATCCTGTTAGAACCTTACTAACTGCCTCCATATATATGTATATGTATATGTGTGTATATGTGTATATATATATATATCTTTATTTTTTTTAAAGATTTTATTTATTTATTTGTCAGAGGGGAGAGAGAGAGCGCACAAGCAGGGATAGCAGCAGGCAGAGGGAAAGGGAGAAGGAGGCTCCCTGTTGAGCAAGGAGCCCAATGCAGGACTTGATCCCAGGACCTGGGATCATGACCTGAGCAGAAGGTAGATGCTTAACTGACTAAGCCACCCAGGTGTCCCTATATCTTTTTTTTTTTTTAATAGACTTTGTTTTGTAGAGGAGTTTTGGGAGTAAAGTATCGAAATCTCCCATATATGCTCTGCCCCCGCACATGCATTGCCTCCCCCATTATCAACATCTTCCACCAGAATGGTATATTTGTTACCATTGATAAACCTATCTTGACACATGATTATCACCTGAAGTCCAAAGTTTACAATTAGGGTTCATTCTTGGCTTGGTATATTTTATTGGTGTGGACAGATGTATAATAACCTGTATCCACCATTATAATATCATACAGAACGGTTTCACTATCAAAAAAATTATCTGTGCTTCATCTCTTCCCTTCCCTAGCTTTTGACAAACATTGATCTTTTCACTCTCTTCATAGCTTTGCCCTTTCTAGGATGTCATATAATTGAATTGAACAGTATGTAGCCTTTTCAGGCTGACTTCTTTCACTTAGTAATAAGCATTTAAGTTTCCTCCATGTCTTTGCATAGCTTGATAGCATATTTCTTTTTAGCATTGAATAATATTCCGTTGTCTGGATGTACCACAGTTTTGGCAATTATGAATAAAGTTGCTACAAACATTTGTGTGGACATACGTTTTCAATTCCTTTGGGTAAATACCAAGGAGTACAATTGCTAGATCATACGGTAAGAGTATGTTTAGTTTTGTAAGAAACTGACAAACTGTCTTCCAATATGACTATACTATTTTGCATTCCCAACAGCAATGAATGAGAGTTCCTGTGGCTCCACATCCTTGCCAGCATTTGTTGTTGTCAGTGTTTTGGATTTTGTTCATTCTAATTGGTGTATAGTGGTATCTCATTGTTGGTTTAATTTGCATTTACTTGATAACTCATGATGTGAAGCATCTTTTCATGTGCTTATTTGCCATCTGTATATCCTTTCTGGTGGGATATCTGTTAAGGTTTTTGGCCTATTTTTTAGTCAAGCTGTTTATATTCTTATTGTTTAGTTTTAAGAATTCTTTCTGAATTTTAGATAACAGTCCTTTATCACATGTATTTGTTGCATATATTTTCTCTCATATACATTTTCTTCTTAAGGAAAAATTGCACCTAAGGTTCTGCACTGATTTCAAACCACCTCTTTTAAAAGTAAAAGCAACTCAACAAAAGAACTGGGAGGCATTGTTTAAAACAGCTTGTGGGGAGCAAGTCCAAAGATCATTATTATGTAAGGGCCTTGTTTCAATGGGAGAGAGAAGAGGAATGGTGGGGAAAAGCAGAGCATTTAGGTTTTACATATCCATTTGATTAGATGCTGCTTAGAGAAATGGAAGGTCTTTGAATTCATACTGCCTCTAAATCGATTTCTCTTCAGTTGAAATCCTTTAATTTTAAATGTAATTGCCCAAAGTTAAGCTGCACTTGTAAAACATATGACTTGGAGAAAGATTAAATTTTATATTTGTGTAATCAGTTCCAGCATGCCATCAGAGGAGGGTAGGAATTAAGACTCTAAAGAATAATCATTTCAGAACAAGACCAATAACTATATAAAATAATCAACAGTATATGTTGCCCACATTACAGCTTCAAGTAAAATTATTTTTTTAATTTTCTAATGTGCTTCTTTGCAAGCCTCCAGGTGCATGTACCTAATTTAACATTCTTGCATATGTAGTTTTTTTCCACATGAAATTATTCTAATTCAATGGTATACGAATTTTTCTAGGGGGGACATCCTCAGACTGCATGGAGTATAAACCACATTCTAATCACATAAGCATATGAAACTCTTCTGGAAGCTGGAAATTTTACAGTCTATAAAAAGGGCTGCATTCAATAATATAAAGGAGGAAAAGTGATTTTCCCTTCACCCTTCTGGCTGCTTAGCTGAGACCCGCATAATAAAAGACATTAACAAGAGAAAAACAAACTGAAGTTTATGAACATGTATACTTCATGTATACATGGGAGATACCCAGGGAAAAATGAGTCACTCCCTGAGGTGGCTTGAAATTCAGGTTTAAATACCATGATAGGGAAAGTGGGAGAGGGTATAGGATGCTTAGGGCTAACAATGTTGAGGAAAGATAAATGGGCCCTTATAAGAACAGACCAGAGGAGTAATAGTTTGTGACAAAGTTTGTCTGGGTGTGATGTTGACTTCTAGTCTCCTCTCCTGTGATGAGTCAATCTTCCCTGGTTGAGGAATATCCCTGGGAGCTCTAGGACAGTTGAGTTACTTTTAGAGGATATGTCTTCAGGAGGATAGGCGGGAAAGTCAGAGAAAAACTCTCCCTGCATTTGCCATTTTTCAAGTGCTTACAGCTCAAAATAATCAATATACCAAAGTGGCACATTTTGGGGTGGTACGTCTTGAATTCCTACAGTCATATTTTGGGTTAGCATATTCTGCTACTTTTCAACATCATTAGTTTTACTTATTTTTCACCCCAAATCAATTGTCCAATCCCTGCTTTTTGCATTTTATTATAGGAAGACCTCTAGCTGTACTTATACAAGTGTTCCAAGTGCAGGGGGAAAAAGCCTACTTTAGTTATACAGATAACTTTTTTAAACCTGAAGAGATTAAGAAAAAAAAAATCACTTTTTGAAAATTCCGTATCATATTATTACTAATTCAGACTCTGGGGGTGCCTGGGTGGCTCAGTTGGTTAAACGGCTGCCTTTGGCTCAGGTAATGATCTCTGGGGTCCAAGGATGGAACCCCACATTGGGCTCCCTGCTCAGTGGGGAGTCTGTTTCTCTCTCTGCGCTTCCCCCTCCTTGTGCTCAATCTCTCTCAAATAAATAAAATCTTAAAAAAAATAATCCTCTATAAAAAAATTCAGACACTCGGGTGCCCGGGTGGCTCAGATGGTTAAGCATCTGCCTTCAGCTCAGGTCATGATCCCAGGGTCCTGGGATTGAGTCCCACATCAGGTTCCCTGCTCAGAAGGGGGCCTGCTTCTTCCTCTCCCTCTGCTGCTCCCCCTGCTTGTGCTCTTTTGCTCTCTCTGTCAAATAAATAAATAAAATCTTTAAAAAAAAAAATTCAGACACTCAACACTAAGGCTTGAGATTTTTAATTGTGTTTTTCTGTCTAACACATACTATCAACAGGCACTGAGTAAAAAACAAGGAGGCACATATATTTTTTGTTGGAGAAGAAGAACTTCTTGTCCCTTCAAGGTCTCCCTAGCTGGACTATAATCAAATTGACATGGAAAAGATTAACAGGAGAAAACCAAATTCAGTTTTGTATGGACAGAGAATCCACACAGACATGAAATTGCAAAGACGGGCAAAATGGGATCTATATGTCTGAACTAAGGAGAAGGGGGTAGGGGGCCCAGGACTTCAAAGGGAAAGAATATAATTCATAGAGCAATAAGAAGAGCAGATATTTGGTAATTAGATGTTTGCCCTGCCATACAGATGGGTCACTCAGATAAAATTTATCTCTGGCAATAATGCTTACTCTGGGAAAGACCCCAGTTTAGATTCTATGCAGTTAAGGGCGGGGGGCAAAAGTTTCTCTTGAGCCTGCAGGATCTCAATTGTCTTCCCCTCAGAATAATCCACATGCCAAAGTAGCACATTTTAAGGGGGACCTGGAAATGGCCAAAGCAAAATTTTATTTTATTCAAAACTAAATGCCAAGGAAAATTAAATTTTTTTTCTTAAAGTCTTAAAAAAAAAACCCATAGATTTTATAGTTTAATATAGCACTTTCTCCTTTGTTAATTTTTTTGTCTGAGTCACTTTTGGATAGGAGACCATTTAAAAGTTCTGTAGAGTAAAAACCCACTTAAAAACATTTTGCATTGGAATTTGTCCCTAGAAAATAGTCTGAATACAATTACTCATATATTGTACTTTAAAAGAGAACACAAACCTTTCCTTCAGAAAGTAAAGTTGTTATCCTGGTTATAATCCATAATGTGTAAATTTAGCATATCTATATCCCAGTTACTCCCTCCAAACTCCCTCCTTTTCCCTCCATCCCTACCGACCCACTCATACACACTGGATCAAAAACACACGTCCACTCAGCTCAAGTCTCCAATTCTATAGTTAGTCTTTTAAAGCTTGTAACTTGGCAAAGGTAATCCAATTAATAATATAGCTCAGTGTGAATGGATTACAGATTTTTCTCCTTACAAGAGGCATTGATCAGGGATGATGACAAGCACTAAGCTACCACACAAAGATTAATGGATCAGAAAGGGGAATTGGATGCTGACAAAGATAAACCCTTCACTTCTCAGTTTTGAGTAAGATCAAGGGTGACTTCAAGGTGAAGTCTTCTATAGATCCCAATTTGTTCTGGAATTAGTTTTTTGAAGAGGAATCCATATTGGGAGTATCTGCTATGTGCCAGCCTTGTTCTTCTATGTTTTGATCAGATTTTCATAAGTCTTTAAGATATAGGTCATATACTTCACAAATGAGCAAAATGAAAGCTCCAAAAGGTCCAATAACTTATATTTAGTTATTCTTCTAGAAACTTGTACTATTAAGAATCAAAATAGGTCTATCTGTCTCAAAAAACTTTACTTTTTATATGCCACCTGTAATTCCTCAAACAGGTAGCATAGGTATGAATTATATTAATTGAGGAACAAAAGATAAATTTCACTATCACTTCTGACACATTTTAGCAATGAGCTTGAAAAGCACACTATGGAATAGATTTATGAGGCCTCAGCAGAGTTCTGCTGAATTCGTGTGTCTGGATCTCCTATGGTCAAAATAGGCTTGAAGCTTTATTGGTACCTTCCTTTGGTTTAAGCATTCATTTCTTCCCCTGGCAGTAGTAACCTATGAATGTGGTCTCCTGTTCATTGGGCATAAAAGCCAGCACACTGTGGATCACTCCCCTCCATGCTGAGACAATCACTGGCACCAAAGAACTTATGACTACAATTACCTCTTCTCCTGAAAAATCAACTACATGATTCACGATTTATGTATGGATCAGGTGGGGTGTAGTAATAAATGAATAATTACCAAAGATTCATGGGATTATTCATATACACATGACTTCTCAAATCCAAGTAGTATTAATCACATCATAAATAAATTGAATCATATAAGTGTTAAAAGCTTTAAAACGTACTTCCATATACATGTTATCTATAAATGTCATTTACTAGAATCGATTTAGTAGTTTTTATTCCATTTTATGAATTTCCAAGTTACATAATATGTAGATATTTAAGAGCTGTGATAGAATGGTGTTCCCATTGCTGCCACAACTTCTTCTCATTAATGATCTGTTAGAAATTCTACTTGGCCTTTACAAAATCTGAGCACTATAAAAGAAAAAAAAAGTATGGTAAACCACAGGTGAGCAGAGTGCAATTTAACAGTGTGTGTTCAGCTTTTGTGTTCTTTGTAAGCCAGAATTGATTTCAGTAATTATCCCAATTTTCTAGGAGCCCTGGCTTCTGGGCTATTTCTACTTCCACAACAGGCTTTTCTTTAGGTGTTCTTGGAACTCCAGCTATAAAATGTCAATGATCTGCCCCCTACTTCAGAGTGATGTTGCCTGGATACAGAAGTTTATGTCCAAAAGCATCATATGTTCTTTAGAATGTTCTTTTTAAAAATAAAAACAAAATGGAATCTAGATTCCATCTGGCCTTTGGAAAAAAAAAATCAGAGAAGTGCTTGCTTTTGAGGGTAAGCATCATTCAGATACAGTTTTTAATCCATTACTTGATCAAATGCATTTAAAAATAAATTTAAAACCTGAAAATTTTAATGCTACATCTCAGTTAAGTCCTTTGCTGGAGAATCTCCTACCACCAAATTCACTGCTTCATTCATTACCTTCTCCACAAAAACCTTCTACCTGGGCGCCTGGGTGGCTCAGTTGGTTAAGCGACTGCCTTCGGCTCAGGTCATGATCCTGGAGTCCCGGGATCGAGTCCCGCATCGGGCTCCCTGCTTGGCAGGGAGTCTGCTTCTCCCTCTGAGCCTCCTCCCTCTCATGCTCTCTGTCTCTCATTCTCTCTCTCTCTCAAATAAATAAATAAAATCTTTAAAAAAAAAAAAAAAACCCTCTACCTTCCCTCATCCAACAGGCACACCCCATTCTTCCATGCACTGCTGTTTCTTATCTCCCAGAAAGCCTTTCCACGTTTGCTGTCAATAAGGCCTTACTACTTGGTATTGCATTGGTTTGCACTAGTTGCAGACTGTGACTGCTTCCTTTTTGTTCTCTTGTGAGAGTTATCCAGTCCCCAATATTACACTCTAAATTCCTTTATGACAAAGGTTAAGTGTTTTAAAATATAGGTCTTATTATTATTTAGGTAAAGTAAGGCCAACAGATCAGGAGACAGTTGCCATAAATAAGGTAGTTTGTTATAGTCATAGATTCTAAGAGAAGGCCACACCATGGGGTGCTACACAGGGAAGAACCAGGATCAGTTAGGAGGCAGAGGGAGCAGAGGAAAATATGGGCAAGAGCCTTTGTTTTGGTTTTCATGGGAAGGAATGGGCAAGACAGCATAAGTAAGCCTAGGACTGGCTAGTTTGAATAATTTCAGTGGGTGCTGGGACATAGAGGCTATCTCCAGTTGTCTGGTACTTGGCCAGGGGGGTGATTAGGGCAGGGAATTGTGACACAGGATGTGAGAGTGTAAAGGAGATGTTAGGGCTATGGGGCTCTGCACTGGCTGGTTTGCCCAAGAAAGGAGTGGATGAGTGGTTTGCTAGGAATTAGCTAACGCTGGGAGAAGCAGTCTCTCCAGGGTCAGCAAGGCTCCAAGCTGTTAAAGCATCCAAAAATAAAAGCCATGGGTAATACACTAAGGCTTCTACATTTCAACTCCTTATATTAGAATGCAAAACAACAAATAGACTGAAACAGTTGCAATAACAAAATCTACTGTCTATAAGAGAATTATACTCTGCAGGTTGTTTTGTTTTTGTTTTTGTTTTTTGTTTTTTGTTTTAAGCCCATCTGGGATAGTTAGCATGGGTTAACTTGATAAATATATTTATAAAACTAACAAAACCACTACTACCTGTTAGCTCTGTCTATTGTCAATGCCCCCCAGCCAAAGGCCACATGTGTAGTTAAAGGAAATGGGCTTATTTCTCACGACAGTAAGAGAGAATGCATCACTGGGAACTGTGGCATGTCTTGGTGAGAGGGTATTAGGAAAGATTTGGACTTGGGTTAGTTGGGTGATTCTGGAGAGAGTCCAAAGCAGTGGGAATTTGGTCTGGATTGAGCAAGGCAGCATGTCTGAGAGGGCAATTCTATAACTGGGCATCTCAATAAATCTTATCTGTAAGGAGTGCAGACCAGAGAGTGCTACAAGGCAAACAGGTAGAGAAGCTGCAGTGACTCATGTTGACTCAGAGGGGGGTGTTTGGCATGGTTCTCTGTGGCCTGGAAATGTTCATGTTTTATCTGTGACCAGACACAATTACAGAGTCGTCTTGTTTTCGTCTTGATTCCTCATGATCACAGAGTCACCCTGTCTTGATGTAGATGTTCTGCGAATTTGCTTATGCTCAGCAGGAGGATACGAATACTTAACTGAGTGTCAGGCCAGCTCCTGGATGTAAGGAGCTGCTTTTCTGTTTCTCACTATATGATATATATATATCATATATATATATATGTCGATTTTCATTATTTTCATTATTAGTGAATACTTATATATTCACAGTCACTGTGAACACGGAGTTAACATGTACTCTGAAGTATCACTCCTAAGGGAAATAGAGGGTTAGGTTCCCATGAGCCACTAATCACATTTTTGTCAACAAATCATTACATAACCTTGTTTTATGGTCTTTCTGCTTAAAGACACCTTATTTAGTAAATACTGTTGATCCATTAACACTGAACTCCCAACAAAGCTTATCTAACACATGCATCTTTCTCTATAAAGCACATCACAGCCTTCTTGCATTTAGGAACATTAGACAGTACCTCCTCACCACTTAGGGGCCATTTTACGAGCAACATCACCAACAAAAAGCACAAATATGGCCAAAATGTGGGACTACACAGACCATACCTTTTACAGTATGGGAGCAGAAATAAGAAGGCAAACATAGATTTGTTCCAGCTCAGATGGTCAGGTGCACATCAGAGGATTCAAATGTTTTGCTGTTTTGCACATATCCAGGTGTGACCATAAAGGCATCACAAGGATTGGCTTTGGGGTTACAGATAAATTTCAGTGAGTAGGCAAATTTACAAATACGGAATGTACATGTAATGAGGATCAACTGTATACATTCTCCCTAATCCTGGAGGAATTCTTCAAGGTAGTACTGCACTAAAAAAAAAAATAAATCTGAGGCAAAATGAGGTATGTCATTTGCTTGTGGTCACAGAGTTAGTTTCTGGTGGTGGGAGAATTTGAACTCGGGTCTGTGTGATTTAAAATCCTTCCTTTCATCACCCCATACTGCTCCTATTTGGAATGAGAATGTATTCTCTTTAAACATTAAGGCCTTTTGGGGCGCCTGGGTGGCTCAGTTGGTTAAGCGACTGCCTTCGGCTCAGGTCATGATCCTGGAGTCCCGGGATCAAGTCCCGCATCGGGCTCCCTGCTTGGCAGGGAGTCTGCTTCTCCCTCTGACCCTCCACACTCTCATGCTCTCTGTCTCTCATTCTCTCTCTCTCTCTCAAATAAATAAGTAAAATCTTAAAAAAATAAATAAATAAAATAAAAATAAACATTAAGGCCTTTTCTTAAATTAAAGAAGGACATTGTGGGCAACATTTCCAATTATCAGCATATTAGTAAAATCAAGTAATTTGGTAGTAAGCATAATGTTCCTTTCTTAATTATTAAGTAAATAGGATTTATTGCAATTCACTCAGCACATAATACAATGCCTGCATGTGTCAGGCAATGTTCTGTAATTAAAGGCGACTATAATTAAGGGAGTGGCTAAGTTATTTCCTTTCAGAAGCTGCAGGAGGCCACCATTACTTATTTATTGAAGAGTTTATTGTTTGAATCTGGAAGCAAGGCTAGAGCCTTGCATACTTCATGTTAGTTTCCACCCAAAATGGGGTGAATTCTGATACAAATATGAATCAAAACACTATAGCTGTCTCTTATCTGCCTACTGAAGGTGGAGAAACTGGAAGTCCAGACATTTGGATACATTCTGACAATGTATGATCCTGAAAAACGGAGATGGTTAAAGACATCCCCCTGCCTCTGTGTTGCAGAAAAGAGCTTACTGCTAATAACCACCACCTCTCCCCACCTGATTTATAGAAGACTTGGGATGCCCTCTTGTTCACCTATGACAAGGCCAGACAAACACCCTCCAAATTCCATTCTTTGCTTTTTTATAAAAGATTTCGCTGAACTATTTGTCTGCACTAATCCATCTGAACAAACGGTTGTGAACTTGACCAAACGTTAGTGAAGCTTTTCTCCTGCACACAGGACCCTGAACTTGGAGCTCCACTCAGCTTTAGGCAGCATCAGAATGAGAAACAGCCCCTCCTTAACCAGCCTTCCCCAAAATCACTGACCATAAAGAAAGACATTTCCCAATCAACTGCCTGAAACCTGTGCTAAAATTTCTAGCCTTGTTTACTCCTTCTGATAGCAGAACAACCCTTCCCTACCTGATCTTTGAGAAGCTTGCAGTTCCCATGGTGGGAGCGCTCTCCACTACTGCAGTAATCTTTTTGAATAAAGTCTCTCCTTTGAAGTCTGGATTTGTTTTTCATTTGACATTTTTTATGTCATAAAACTCTGATGACAATCCACAGTTGAAAACAAAAAAGACCGTAGTCTTTTGAAATATTCTATTCTCTAGGTTACCTGTGTAATCATGACAAATGACATTTTCTTGAAGTTTTCTTTATTCACCAAGTAAATCTGAAGTTGAGAACTAAATGCACTGTCCTAAGAAGCCACGTTTCAGAGGAAAAAATATATTCTCTTTCATCAATTTACTGAAATAACTTATATAAATCTAAGTAGGTTTTAGCCTTGGATTATATACTTGAATTTGTGACTTATTAGAAGTAATCTCCCGGAACTAGAAATATTGTTTCAGTTTCTAAACCTCTTAAAAAGAATAAATACAGGACACCAAGCAAATTGATGAAAATCTTTGGGTGAAAAACTTAAAGTGAAGGTTTTCGATGTGAATGCGAACATAAATTACATTTGACATAAAACGGGTCTTTATGTATGATCCCATTCTAAGTTATTAAATTGACCTGAATATTGGTACTGGGTTGCAAGTAGCCTATGTAGGGTACAAATTAAAGCTTTGTTTATTTATGAAAAAGCAATAACATTCAAATAAACAAGATAGCTTTCATCTTTGTTAGAAGGGAGAATGATAGGGGCACCTGGGTGGCTCAGTCGTTAAGGATCTGCCTTCGGCTCAAGTCATGGTCCCAGGGTCCTGGGATCGAGCCCCACATTGGGCTCCCTGCTCAGCGGGAAGCCTGCTTCTCCCTCTCCCACTCCCCCTGCTTGTGTTCCCTCTCTCACTGTCTCTCTCTCTGTCAAATAAATGAATAAAATCTTTAAAAAAAAAAAAAGGGAGAATGATCGTATTTATGGAGAGTTCAAAGTTCCAGACACTGTGTTGACTACTTTCATATACATAACTTTATTTAATGCTCTTAATATTATGAGGTAGTAATATTATGCCACAAATTACTAGAACACTGAGACGAAGACCTTGAAACCAGACTTTTCAAATAGAAACTAGCAGAGACAAACTATGGACCCAAAAGACTTCTGCTATTACATCTAGAACTTTTGCCAAAGATTTCTCTCTCTACCAACTTAAATGAAAACAGACTTGGGGGGGCGGAGCAAGATGGCGGAGGAGTAGGAGACCTGGATTTCGTCTGGTCTCAGGAATTCAGCTGGATAGGGATCAAACCATTCTGAACACCTACAAACTCAACAGGAGATCGAAGAAAAGAAGAGCAACAACTCTCTCATCAGAAAAGCGACCACTTTCTGGAAGGTAGGACGTGCGGAGAAGTGAATCCGAGGCGATATTCGGGAGGATAGACGGCGGGGGAGGGGCCTCCGTCGGCTGCTTCTGGCAAGTGATAGAACCACGGAGCACAAAATCGGAACTTTTAAAAGTCTGCCCCGCTGAGGGACGTCACTCTGGTGGCTAAGCGGGGGGTGGAACCCTCAGGGACAGTGTGGTCTCAGGACCCTCGGGGTCACAGAAAGACCGGGGGTGCCTGAGTGTGGCAGAGCTCCCAGGTAATGGAGCAGGGAAGCCGGCTGCAGAGGCGGAGCCCAGGCGCGGGCTCTCAGCTCGGGGTTGCCATAAACCGTGATCCGCGGCACAGTCGGGCCACTGCTCCCCCAGCAGGGACCCAACAAGTGGCAGATCCGGGGAGACTCACCTTCCTCCCCCAGGAGGAGCTGTGCGGGAGTGCACCTCAGGGATCTGCTGGGTTTGGAGACTCCACCCGGGGTCGGGTGCCAGAGATAGAAACGCGCGGTCACAGGCCGGGTGAGCTCAGAGTGCAGCCGGAGACCGGGGAGACGGGAGTGACTGACGGCTTTTCTCTGGGGGCTCACTGAGGAGCAGGGCCCCGAGTTCTCGGCTCCTCCGCGGCGGAGATTGGGAGGCCGCCATTTTCACTCTCTGCCTCCAAAGCTGTACGGAAAGCTCGCAGGGAACAAAAGCCCCGGAGAGCAAACCCGAGCAGATTACTTAGCCGGGAGGGGGCAAGGGTGGGGCAATTCTGCCTCCGGCAAAGACATTTGGAAAACCACAGCAACAGGCCCCTCCCCAGAAGATCAGCGAGAACAGCCAGCCAAGACCAAGTTTACCGATCAATGAGAACGGCAGAACTCCAGCGCTAGGGGAATACTGCACATAGAATTCATGGCTTTTTTACCATGATTCTTTAGTCTTTCAAAGTTAATTTTTTTTAATTTTCTTTTTCTATTTTTTTGAATTTTTCTTTTTCCTTTTTTCAACCAACATGTTATCAATCCCTTTTTTTAAAAAAAACATTTTTATTTTTCATTTTTAGAGTCATATTCCATCCCTTCATAGTAGTTACCCATATTTTTGGCTTATATATATAAGTTGTTCTCTCTTTAAAATTTTGAGATAGTTTCTTCTAACAGATTAAAATATACCCTAAATCTCTAGTATACGGTGTTTTCTATTCCCCTGCCTGATCACATCCTCTCCCTTTTTTTTTCTTTTTCTTTTTTCTTTTTTTAAATCCTCTTCTTTCTTTTTTCAAACAACTTCTTATCAATTCCTTTTATAAAATTTTTTATAATTTCCATCTTTACAGTCATATTCCATCCCTTCATCATATCAACCCTTATTTTTGTACATATATAAGTTTTTCTTTCTTTAAAAGTTTGGGAGGCACTTTCTTCTAAAAGACCAAAATACACCCCAAATCTAGTGTGTGGCACTGATCTATATTCCAGCCTGATCATATTTGATCACATTCTGGTTTTTTTTTTGTTGGTTGTTGTTGTTTTGTTTTGTTTGTTTTTGTTTTTATCTTTATCTTTTTCTTTTTTTTCTTTTTCTTTTTTCTCTCTTTCCCTTTCCCCACTGCTTCAGGTCTTTTCTGATTTGTTTAGAGTATATTTTCTGGGGACGTTGTTACTCTGCTAGCATTTTGTTCTCTCATTAATCTATTCTCCTCTGCACAAAATGACAAGATGGAAAAAATCACCTCAACAAAAAGAACAAGAGGTAGTACCGACTGCCAGGGACCTACTCAATATGGGCATTAGTACGATGTCAGATCTAGAGTTCAGAATCATCACTTTAAAGATATTAGCTGGGCTTGAAAAAAATATGGAAGTTATTAGAGAAACCCTTTCTGGAGAAGTAAAAGAACAAAAATCCAACCAAGTAGAAATCAAAAAGGCTATTAATGAGGTGCAATCAAAAATGGGGGTGCTAACTGCTAGAATAAATGAGGCAGAAGAGAGAATCAGTAATATAGAAGACCAAATGATGGAAAATAAAGAAGCTGAGAAAAAGAGAGATAAACAACTACTGGATCACGAGGGCAGAATTCGAGAGATAAGCGATACCATAAGACGAAACAACATTAGAATAATTGGGATCCCAGAAGAAGAAGAAAGAGAGAGAGGGGCAGAAGGTATAATGGAGCAAATTATAGCAGAGAACGTCCCTAATTTGGGGAAGGAAACAGGCATGAAAATCCAGGAAGCACAGAGAACCCCTCTCAAAATCAATAAAAATAGGTCAACACCCCGACATCTAATAGTAAAACTTACGAGTCTCATAGACAAAGAGAAAATCCTGAAAGCAGCTCGGGAGAAGAGATATGTAACCTACAAGGGTAGAAACATTAGATTGGCAACAGACCTATCCACAGAGACCTGGCAGGCCAGAAAGGACTGGCAGGATATATTCAGAGCACTAAATGAGAAAAATATGCAGCCAAGAATACTATATCCAGCTAGGCTGTCATTGAAAATTGAAGGAGAGATAAAAAGCTTCCAGGACAAACAAAAACTAAAGGAATTTGCAAACACAAAACCAGCCCTACAGGAAATCTTGAAAGGGGTCCTCTAAGCAAAGAGAGACCCTAAAAGCAACATAGACCAGAAAGGAACACAGACAATATACGGTAACAGTCACCTTACAGGCAATACAATGGCACTGAATTCCTATCTTTCAATAGTTACCCTGAATGTAAATGGGCTCAATGCCCCAATCAAAAGACAGAGGCTATCAGACTGGATTAAAAAACAAGACCCATCGATATGCTGTCTGCAAGAGACTCATTTTTGACCCAAAGACAGCCGCAGATTGAAAGTGAGGGGGTGGAAAACCATTTACCATGCTAATGGACACCAAAAGAAAGCTGGGGTGGCAATCCTTATATCAGACAAATCAGATTTTAAACCAAAGACTGTAATAAGAGATGAGGAAGGACACTATATCATACTTAAAGGATCTATCCACCAAGAAGATCTAACAATTGTAAATATCTATGCCCCTGACATGGGAGCAGCCAATTATATAAGCCAATTAATAACAAAAGCAAAGAAACACATTGACAACAATACAATAATAGTGGGGGACTTTAACACCCCCCTCACTGAAATGGACAGATTGTCTAAGCAAAAGATCAACAAGGAAATAAAGACTTTAAATGACACACTGGACCAAATGGACTTTACAGACATATTCAGAACATTCCACCCCAAAGCAACGGAATACACATTCTTCTCTAGTGCCCATGGAACATTCTCCAGAATAGATCACATCCTAGGTCATAAATCAGGTCTCAACCGGTACCAAAAGATTGGAATCATTCCCTGCCTATTTTCAGACCACAATGCTTTGAAACTAGAGCTCAATCACAAGACAAAAGTCAGAAAGAACTCAAATACATGGAGGCTAAAGAGCATCCTACTGAAGAACGAATGGGTCAACCAGGAAATTAAAGAAGAATTAAAAAAATACATGGAAACCAATGAAAATGAAAACACAACTATTCAGAATCTTTGGGATGCAGCAAAGGCAGTCCTAAGAGGAAAGTATATAGCAATACAAGCCTTTCTCAAGAAACAAGAAAGGTCTCAAATACACAACCTAACCCTACACCTAAAGGAGCTGGAGAAGGAACAGCAAATAAAGCCTAAACCCAGCAGGAGAAGAGAAATAATAAAGATCAGAGCAGAAATCAATGAAATAGAAACTAAAAGAACAGTAGAACGGATCAACGAAACTAGGAGCTGGTTCTTTGAAACAATTAACAAGATTGATAAACCCCTGGCCAGACTTATCAAAAAGAAAAGAGAAATGACCCAAATCAACAAAATCATGAATGAAAGAGGAGAGATCACAACCAACACCAAAGAAATACAAACAATTATAAGAACATATTATGAGCAACTCTATGCCAGCAAATTAGATAACCTGGAAGAAATGGAGGCATTCCTAGAGATGTATCAACTACCAAAACTGAACCAGGATGAAATAGAAAACCTGAACAGACCTATAACCACTAAGGAAATTGAAGCAGTCATCAAAAATCTCCCAAAAAACAAAAGCCCAGGGCCAGATGGCTTCCCAGGGGGAATTCTACCAAACATTTCAAGAAGAATTAATACCTATTCTTCTGAAACTGTTCCAAAAAATAGAAATGGAAGGAAAACTTCCAAACTCATTTTATGAGGCCAGCATTACCTTGATCCCAAAACCAGACAAAGACCCCATCAAAAAGGAGAATTACAGACCAATATCCCTGATGAACATGGATGCAAAAATTCTCACCAAAATACTAGCTAATAGGATCCAACAGTACATTAAAAGGATTATTCACCATGACCAAGTGGGATTTATCCCTGGGCTGCAAGGTTGGTTCAACATCTGCAAATCAATCAATGTGATACAATACATTAACAAAAGAAAGAACAAGAATCATATGATCCTCTCAATAGATGCAGAAAAAGCTTTTGACAAAGTACAGCATCCTTTCTTGATCAAAACTCTTCAGAGTATAGGGATAGAGGGTACATACCTCAATATCATAAAAGCCATCTATGAAAAACCCACAGCGAATATCATTCTCAATGGGGAAAAACTGAGAGCTTTCCCCCTAAGGTCAGGAACGTGGCAGCGATGTCCACTATCACCACTGCTATTCAACATAGTACTAGAAGTCCTAGCCACAGCAATCAGACAACAAAAAGAAATCAAAGGCATCCAAATTGGCAAAGAAGTCAAACTCTCACTCTTTGCAGATGATATGATACTCTATGTGGAAAACCCAAAAGACTCCACCCCAAAACTGCTAGAACTCATACAGGAATTCAGTAAAGGGGCAGGATATAAAATCAATGCACAGAAGTCAGTGGCATTCCTATACACCAACAACAAGACAGAAGAAAGAGAAATTAAGGAGTCGTTCCCATTTACAATTGCACCCAAAACCATAAGATACCTAGGAATAAATCTAACCAAAGAGGCAAAGGATCTATACTCAGAAAACTATAAAATACTCATGAAAGAAATTGAGGAAGACACAAAGAAATGGAAAAACGTTCCATGCTCATGGATTGGAAGAACAAATATTGTGAAGATGTCAATGCTACCTAGAGCAATCTACACATTCAATGCAATCCCCATCAAAATACCATCCACTTTTTTCAAAGAAATGGAACAAATAATCCTAAAATTTGTATGGAACCAGAAAAGACCCCGCATAGCCAGAGGAATGTTGAAAAAGAAAAGCAAAGCCGGCGGCATCACAATTCCGGACTTCCAGCTCTATTACAAAGCTGTCATCATCAAGACAGCATGGTACTGGTACAAAAACAGACACATAGATCAATGGAACAGAATAGAGAGCCCAGAAATGGACCCTCAACTCTATGGTCAACTCATCTTTGACAAAGCAGGAAAGAATGTCCAATGGAAAAAAGACAGTCTCTTCAACAAATGGTGTTGGGAAAATTGGACAGCCACATGCAGAAGAATGAAACTGGACCATTTCCTTACACCACACACAAAAATAGACTCCAAATGGTTGAAAGACCTCAATGTGAGACAGGAGTCCATCAAAATCCTAAAGGAGAACACAGGCAGCAACCTCTTTGACCTCAGCTGCAGCAACTTCTTCCTAGAAACATTGCCAAAGGCAAGGGAAGCAAGGGCAAAAATGAACTATTGGGACTTCATCAAGATAAAAAGCTTTTGCACAGCAAAGGAAACAGTCAACAAAACCAAAAGACAACCGACAGAATGGGAGAAGATATTTGCAAATGACATATCAGATAAAGGGCTAGTATCCAAAATCTATAAAGAACTCATCAAACTCAACACCCAAAGAACAAAGAATCCAATCAAGAAATGGGCAGAAGACATGAACAGACATTTTTCCAAAGAAGACATCCAAATGGCCAACAGACACATGAAAAAGTGCTCAATATCGCTCAGCATCAGGGAAATCCAAATCAAAACCTCAATGAGATACCACCTCACACCAGTCAGAATGGCTAAAATTAACAAGTCAGGAAATGACAGATGTTGGCGGGGATGCGGAGAAAGGGGAACCCTCCTACACTGTTGGTGGGAATGCAAGCTGGTGCAGCCATTCTGGAAAACTGTATGGAGGTTCCTCAAAAAGTTGAAAATAGAGCTACCATATGATCCAGCAATTGCACTACTGGATATTTACCCCAAAGATACAAAAGTAGGGATCCGAAGGGGTATGTGCACCCCGATGTTTATAGCAGCAATGTCCACAATAGCCAAACTGTGGAAAGAGCCAAGATGTCCAACGACTGGATAAAGAAGATGTGGTGTATATATATATATATATATATATATATATATATATATACACAATGGAATATTATGCAGCCATCAAAAGGAATGAGATCTTGCCATTTGCAACGACATGGATGGAACTGGAGGGTATTATGTTGAGTGAAATAAGTCAAACAGAGAAAGACATGTATCATATGATCTCACTGATATGAGGAATTCTTTTTTTTTTTTTTTTTTATGATTTTTAAAGATTTTATTTATTTATTTGAGAGAGAGAATGAGATAGAGCATGAGAGGGGGCGGGTCAGAGGGAGAAGCAGGCTCCCTGCTGATCAGGGAGCCCGATGCGGGACTCGATCCCGGGACTCCAGGATCATGACCTGAGCCGAAGGCAGTCGCTTAACCAACTGAGCCACCCAGGCACCCTGATATGAGGAATTCTTAATTGCAGGAAACAAACTGAGGGTTGCTGGAGTGGGGTGTGGTGTGGGAGGGATGGGGTGACTGGGTGATAGACATTGGGGAGGGTATGTGCTCTGGTAAGCGCTGTGAATTGTGCAAGACTGTTGAATCTCAGATCTGTACCTCTGAAACAAATAATGCAATATATGTTAAGAAAAAAAAAAGAAGAAGAAGAAGGTAGTGGGAGGGGAAGAATGAAGCGGGGGAAATCGGAGGGGTAGACGAACCATGAGAGACGATGGACTCTGAAAAACAAACAGGGTTCTAGAGGGGAGGGGGGTGGGAGGATGGGTTAGCCTGTTGGTGGGTATTGAGGAGGGCACTTTCTGCATGGAGCACTGGGTGTTATGCACAAACAATGAATCATGGAACACTTCATCTAAAACTAATGATGTAATGTATGGGGATTAACATAAGAATAAAAAAAATAAATGAAAAAAAATGAAAAAAAAAATTTTTCTGACTTATACCTAAGAAACCAAAAAAAAAAAAAAAGAAAACAGACTTAGAATTTTCCACAGCGCCTTATGACTAGAATAGCTAACACTTTACTCACTCAAAAATGGATTTTAAGGCAGGACTTCTGCAAATAAGAGGGAGTGATGGTCAACAATTAAAATTGGCTTTTTGTTTACTTAAAGAAATGAGTGTAGTGAGCACAGATACTTTGTAAATGAAAGCTACCTCAGATATTAAAGTAAGGAAAAAAGGATGGTTCTCCAAATCAAGAGAAATTATTACTAGGACCTTCTTCCTTGTCATGTATTTGGTTCGAGATTCCAAAGCATTTACATGACGTATACTCTGTCAAGAGAGGAGTGTGGCCTTTATGGATTATAAAGAAAATTTTATTTGTTTGATTATCATGAAGGCTGTCATTTTATTTCAATTAATTTTTTTACCTGTGATAAAGCTATCTATCAAACAGTCATAAAATAAGGATGCTAATGTAAATCCTAAGAGAGTATAAAAAATTCTCAGGTGAATTTTGATGAAGCTTTAAGACACCTGATGCTCAAACATAGATTTGCCTTTATTAAAATGTATTAGTTGTAAGTACTTGACATCTTTCTTCAATGTCCTCAAATTACGATTTCCTTCCTCACTCCCAAACTTGTTCTCTGGCAAGGACTTAGACTGTTGCAGAAAATCATATTACTTAAAGAAGTTATCTTATTAAGAAATTATAAATAGTAAATGCAGAATACTTGCCAATGGGGGAAATTAAAAAAGCATGTTTCATTGAGGTGAAACATGAGGGGAAGGATTAATGGCTTATAAATTAGTTTTTTGGGAATATTAAATTCAAATAGAAAGGTTAGTAAGATATGGTCAGTTCTAATCTTTTCTAAGCTTCAGAAATGATGGTCCTTTTTCAGGAAGACAGTATCAGGAACTATACTATGAATTAGCCACTAGGAAATAATGAATTATTGAAATTTAATATGTATAAATTACTTGCAAAATTATACTTTGCCATGCTACTTTAAATAAAATAAAATATCAAGAGTACCGTGTCCTCTCATGATTTTTATAATCAACATATTATCCCAATACTTAACTTTCTTCAAATCATTATTGACTCAAGCACATTCCATGTTAGTGTTAAATTTAAAAATTCTCTTGTCCATAATGCTAAGAAGTGTTATTTCCCCTCACTTATCTGTCCTCTTAATATCTGTACTCAAACCACATTCCCAACAGGCAAACCAAACTCAAAGATTAAAAGCTTTAAAAGGCACAAAACTATGTTTCTTCATCTATATATTGATGTTTTTGTACCTTTTGTTATCCATTCTATGGAGAATAATTCTTGCCTTCTCTATGACACCAATGACTCCTATTACCTAAGTTAAGGTTGTTCTTGTTTTGTTTTGTGTTTTCCAACTTCACTTGTTTCTCAGTTAGGTGTCCTGATATTTTTCTGCAAAAAGATTATTTCAGTAAAAAAATAACCAAATTCCTGTGGATGATTTTTTCTCTAACAAGGTTGTTTTGGATTTGGACTTCAACAATTCAAATTCATTAAATTTTCTACTTTCCTGAATAAATGAGTAGAGGCTATACTGGTTAATCAGATATTTGGGGGAACAAATAAGAATATAAAGTACCTTAAATCATAATTTTAGTTCTCATTCACTTACTGTAGGACAATTCACATCTTTCTGTTCTTTATTCCATTATATTAATTAACATGGAATTAAGGGCACCCAAGACAAGAAAGGAAGGCTAGGAAGACAACAGCTGTGCCTCTTCCACACTAGACTATGTTTTTGTGTCTTAGGAAAAGGGTACATTCCTTTTTTTTATTATTATGATGTTACGTTAATCACCAGACATTCCATCATTAGTTTTTGATGTAGTGTTCCATGAAAAGGGTGCATTCCTGTTCAAACCTTTTGTCCGTTGTTTAAATTAGGTTGCCTTTTTTGAAATTATTTTGTAGTGTTTTTAATATTTTCATTTCATGTTTTTTGTTGGAGTCAGGCATTGCAAATATGATCTAGATTACCCTGAATCACCTTAATGTTTTCAGTGGATAACACTTTTTATTTTTTTACATTTGGGTCTATATTCCACCTGGAATTGATTTTTGTGTATAGTATTGAGATAAGGGATAAAAAAATATTTATTTTTTGCCTCACCAATGAACCATCATTATAAAAACAAAAACAAAAATACCCAAAGAAACCTTTCTCCACTCCATTCCAGCGGCACTGTTGTCTTAAATCAGATGATCACGTATTTCTGGGCTCCCGATCCAGTTGCTTTGGCTTATTAGCTAATCCTGTCCCAATAGCACACTGTTGTTAATTACTGTGGTATTACAACGTCTTTATGTATTTTAGTAAAACTCCTTCAAATTGTTCTTATTTTTCAGCGTTATGTTGATCGGTTTTGAACTCTCATGTTTTCATATATGTTTTGGAATCAGTTTGTTCAATTCCACAAAATTAACTGGGATTGAATTAAATTGAAACTGGAGAGAATTTGGGGAAAACTGAATCTTTATAATATTTAGTTTTCCGGCCCATTAACAAAATACAATCTTTCAGTTGTTTAGTTCTTTTATAATTTATCTTAATAATGTTGTGTACTTTGCAAGTACAGATGGTCTGCAACTTTATGATGGTTTGACCTATTATTTTTTGACTCTATGACATGTGAAAGTGATAAGCATTCAGTAGAAACTGTACTTCAAATTCTGAATTTTGTTATTTTCCTGGGCTAGCGATATGTGATATGATATTTTGTTGTCATGCTGGGCAGAGGCTCCCAATCAGTCCTGTGATCACACGGGCAAACAACCAATACACTTACAACCATTCTGTACCCATACAACCGTTTTATTTTTCACTTTCCATACAGTATTCAATAAATTACATGAAATATTCAATACTATAAAATAAGCTTTGTGTTAGATGATTTTATCCACCTGCAGGCTAATGTAAGTGTTCTGAACATGTTTAAAGTAGGCTAGTCTAAGCTATGATGTTCGTTAGGTTGGGTGTATTAAATGAATTTTCAACTTACGATGCTTTCAACTTAAGAGAAGTTTATTGGACATAGCCCACTGGAAGTCAAGGAAGATCTAAAGTTGTCCGAACATCTTACACTTAATTTATTCCTTGGCATGTAGTATTTCATATACTAATATAAATAGTACCACTTTACATTTTACTTTCTGTTATTTGTTGGCTTGTATGGAATTATTGGAATTCTATGGAATATCGAAATTATTTTTGTATATATATTTATGCGTATGTATGTATGTATCTATCTATCTGCATATCAGGATTGATGCTACAAATTACCCATCAACTGTAAACATTTATCTATGAATTTTTGGGGGTGTGTATATATATATATATAAATACAATCATGTTATTTATGACAATGAACAGTTTTATTTCTTATTTTTTATTTCTTTTGTGCTTTTTTTTTTTTGGTCATTGTTGTTTTGCTTTCTTTTTGCACTTGAGAAGGGCAGTCATATGAATGTTGAATCGAAATGTTGATAGCATATTTCCTTTTCTCTTATTTCCAATGGAAAGCTTTCATAAGTCACCCTTAAGTACAGTGTTTACGCTAGGAATTTCTAGGTATGATTAATTAAATTAGAAAGTTCACCTCTAATTTTTAGCTTTCACTTTTCACTTAAAATGATGTTTATTTATATATTTTTCTAATCATGTGTTTTATATATGTCAATCAAGCTAAGTTTATTATTTCTGTTTAACTCTCCTATTTTCTTGCTACTTATTCTATCAGTTTTAAGAGAGGTATGTTAATATTTCCCACTATGGCTGTAGAACTGTTAATTTCTTAGAGTTCTTTACTTTTTGCTTTGCATATTTTCAATCTACATTATTGGGTTCATACAGATTTAAAATACCAATATCTTCCCATTGAAAATGTCCTTCAATACATCTAATAGTGCTTCATGTTTTAAAGATTACTTTGTTTGATACATAGTATTTATTTTGGTTAGTATTTTCATAATTTTTTCTAATCCTTCTAGTTTTAGCTGTTCTGGATTACATTTCTTTTGTAAGTAGCATATACTTTTTAATCTAGTTGAACAGACTTTGTTGTCTAATTGGATATTTAATCTAAATGTAAGCTTTTTTTTTTTTTAAACATATACTGACTGATATAGTTTGGTTTTTCTCCACCATCCTATTAGCTTTCTATTTTGTCTCATTTATACATTGTTTGAAATAAATAATACATTAATTTTTTTCCATTTCCTACTCTTTTAGCTCATCAGATATAAATTGTTATATTTTTATTATACTATATGCCCCAGAATATGTCTCCTTGCCTTATTAGAGTCTAATATAAATTGGTATGTTTACCACTTTCCAGTGTTAGAATCTTAGAACACTTTAATCTTTTCCTCCTTTATCTCCTTGTGCTATTGTTACCATTCATTTTAATTCTACATTTATTTTACTCCATAGATATTATTGTTTTATAAAGTGAATATTTAGTTAGATTTACATAGATATCATCCTTTATATTGCTTTTTAGTTCCTCCTACATTTCAATTCTTCTCCATGGGATTATTTCCCTGCAGTCTAAAGAATGTTTTTTTAGTGTTTTCATTAGTGCAGGTGTGCTGGCAACAAATTTGTTAAGCTTTGGTTTTTGCTGGAAATGTCTTTATTCCTTTTTAAAGATAAATTTTTAATTTTGGAGTAATTTTAGATTTAAAAAAATGGTTAAAAGATAATATAGACAGTTCCCATATACCCTTCTCCCCTTACTCAGTTTCTATAATGTTATTATCTTATATTACCATGTTATGTTCACCAAAAGTAAGAACTCAAAATTAGTACATGCTATTAACTAATCTCCAGATTTTATCTAAATTTTACCAGTTTTTATAACGATGTCAACAAAGAAGAAAAATATAAAAAAATAATTATTCCCCAAAAAAGTAGAAAAAGAAGAAACGTGGCAAAGAACAGACGAGTAAACAGAAACAATTAGTGAGTTGATAGACTTACACCGAACCAAATCAATAACATACAAAATGTGAATGCCTATACACTGCATCACAATGGTTGTATATATATTAAAGACACAGAATCAAGGGATAGCTTGAGATATATTTCATACACTCTACTGTAGAAAGCTAGTCACTCCAAATTCATGATCTTCAAATGTTTCATTTTTAAGTTACTTTTATTAAATTCCTAACTTGTAGAGTTGTGAATATCAACAGTGATGTTTAGAAGGTTCCCAATGCTAAGTCTGACCTATAGGAGGCCCTTTGGCTAATAGAAGTTATCATCTTAAGTTTTTAAAAATTTCCATTTTAGAAAATCAGAGAAAATATTATTTTTAATTCCAACTCTAGACTGCAACCCTCAACCATCTGAAAAATTCATTGAGGAAATCTGAACAACCAGTAATCAGCCCAACGTATTCAGCACTACAAATATTCTATTTCATTAAATCCTGGCAGTATTATGAAGCAAAACTTATTATTTATATTTACACATGAAGAGAATGAAGATAAGCGCTGTCAAATACTTTGTGTGAGGGTACAGTTAGTAAGTACAGACAAAATTCAAATCCTCTTTTGTCTGATTATAAAGCCTATGTTCCTTATATTACTACTTGACAACATGAAATTCATAATTAGTATCAGAGGAAACACAATAGGGAAAAAAAGTAAAAGAAGACAATTATAATAAGTTTTAGTCCTCTGATTGAATGCCTTAGACATTTTGTCTCCAATATCTGTAGATAAATTAGAAATAATAGTCTTCCATTCCGCCTCCAATAGAATGATCTTTCATCTTATTTTTATGTCAACTTTTAATTCTTTTACCAAAAGGTACTGAGAAATGTAGAATATAGTAAGGAATATAGACCAATTTTAATTCGCCCATTCATACTTTTCAGACAAAATAAAACTAGACCAGAATTCACTCACTTTAAGAAAAGAAGCGGCGAGGGGAGCGGGGGTGTCCATATACACACAAACACATTTAAAAGGGGCATCTGGGTGGCTCAGTCAGTTAAGCTTCTGACCCTCTTGACTTGGGCTCAGATCATGATCTCAGAGTCCTGAAATCAAGCTCCTGCATTGGGCTCTACACTGACTATGGAGCCTGCTTGGGATTCTCTCTCCTCCTCCTCTCCCTCTACCCCTCCCTTGCCTCCCCCCTCCCCGCTTGTGCTCTCTCTCTCTCTAAAAAAAAAAAAAAAAAAAAATCACTCAGCCCTCATAGAATAAAATGCCTCTGGAAATAAAACTTTATAAAAAGTTTAAAATGATCACATGCAATGTCTGATCATAAATAAGGCATTTCTAATCTGAAAAATCACACATTGAGTTTATTCCCAAAAGTAGGTCTGCAATATTTTTTGGAGGATGTATTTCCTATCCATACTTGATACCATCTTTAGCAGCAGGTAGAATGCTAAGATTGCTTTTTCTTTTTTCAAACCAGTAATCAAACTTTAAATATTGTATGTTACTGTAACTTTGTGCTTGTATTGGAAGAAACAGCTGCTAAGAACTTCCTCATGAAATATGAAGAAAGCTGCTGCAATGTGCCAGTCAGTACTTAACATATATACGTATTATATACTGCTTTTCCTCTTAGGCCAAAAATATAAGCCAGATGTTACTCTCCAGGAAAATACAATATGTTGTTGGTGAAAATGGGTAATCAATATTTGGAGGGTACCATTAAAAAATACTACAATGTTTTCCAAGAATTTTTTTCATGTCATTATGTAAATATAAGTGTTATGCTTTAGACTATGCTACTCAACTTAGTTCAATTAAGCAAATACTTATGGAAATCTTATTTTGGAAAAAGCATTCTGATAGTTTAAGGAAATAAGACATTGCTTATAATATTTAACTACTTGTGTAATTGCTGAAGTGCCACTGGTATGTCTTCTCATATCAGAAATAATACAGCTATAACAAGCAAAGAAATATCTCAGGAAAACATTTATTTACAAATATTGGTTTTGCATAAAAATATGAAACATAATGGCAATTCAATTATATTAATGAAGAAATATTACTGTTAAGGTTTATCCTCATAGGAAATTGATCAATATCCATTTTTGTAACTCTACAGATAAATTACATTAAAAGCAAATTATAATCAGAATGATACTTGGTAAGCATGAAAGGAGAGGAAGAAGAGTTAAGTAGATAATGAAGTATTTAATAGCTTTGGAATCTGATAACCTAATGAATTCATATGATTTCATTTTAAAGATTTTATTTATTTATTTGAGAGAGAATGAGAGACAGAGAACATGAGAGGGAAGAGGGCAGAGGGAGAAGCAGACGCCCCGCTGAGCAGGGACCCCGATGTGGGACTCGATCCCGGGACTCCAGGATCATGACCTGAGCCGAAGGCAGTCGCTTAACCAACTGAGCCACCCAGGCGCCCCTGATTTCATTTTATAATCACCCAAACTGACCAGTTAATTTTATAAACATTTGGTATCTATAAGAGTAAGAACTAAAATATTCAACTTGTTTATGCTCCAAAATGTACACTGTACACATATAATGTTTTTAATACTCTCTCAGCTGTTAAAGTACATATTGATAATGATTGTGAGATACAGATATCAGCAATAATTATAGTTCATCACAATGCGTACAAAGGGAAATCAAAGGTCAATAAAATGCACACAATTGGGCATTTAAAACATGTCTCCAGAAAGAATTTCATATTGTTTCTAATAAAATGAAATTTCCTTAACTTTATTTTTTTAAGGATTTATTTATTTATTTGAGAGAGAGAGAGAGAGAATGAGCATGCATGGGGGAGCAGAGGGAGAGGGAGAATCTCAAGCAGGTTCCCAGCTGAGTATGGAGCCTGATGTCGGGCGCGATCTTGCAACCCTGAGATCATGACTTGAGCAGAAATCAAGAGTCAGACACTTAACTGACTGAACCACTCAGGCACCCCTTTTTGTTATTTAACTACAATACTCAATGAACAGAAAGAAAGGATAAGATAAATAATAAAAACACATTTTACTAAGGTACAGGGAGACAGAAGTTTGCTTAATGATTATTATTTCATATTTTACAAATCTATAGAGCCTAGTAAGTCTCAGTGGGGTAGTAGAAAGTAAGTTCTACATGGAAGAACCTTTAGCTGTCATGATCACCCCTACATTCTTTGTACTTAGAATTTTGCCTGACAAAGTTGCTGCTTAAAAAAATGTTTATAGAAAGAGTATATGACTGAATATAAAAAAGTACTTTTGAAACACTGTTGCCAAAAGTTACAACTGATTTGTTAAATCTTCACATTAAAGCGCATTTTAGTCACTTATTTTACACATATTGATCACACATCTGCTGTATGCATGGTGAGTGGGGACTGCATGAGAGTGACAGGTGATGTAGGGCTGCAGAAGCCGTGTAAAGATTTTGGCTTTTATCCTTAGTGAAGGATAGTCATTTGGATTGCTTTGAGCCAAGTAGTGGTGTGACCTGACTTACATTGTGTGGTGATACTCTGGTTTCCCCTGGAGGGCCCACCATAGGGAGGCGAAAGTGAAACCAGGAGAACATCTAGAGTATTGCAATAATGTGGGTAAGAAATGGTGGTTTTTTTGACCAGTGTAGGAGTGGTAGGAACAAATAACCAAAATCTGTGTATAATTTGTTTGTAGACCTGACAGGATTTGGTGATTGGATGATGTGAGGTGTAAATGAAAGAGTTATAAAGCATGCTATTAAAGATTTGGGCTTGAGCAAATCAAACCAGGGAGTTGCCTAAGATGGAGAAGGAGCAGGTTTAAGGGAAATCAGCATTTTGATTTTGAACTTGTTAAATTTTAGATGAGTGCTTGAGATTCAAATGGAAATGTCAAGAATTTGAGGATTTGGATCTCAGTGAAGTAATTTGGGCCAAAGATAAAACTTTGGGAGTTCGGGGCGCCTGGGTGGCTCAGTCGTTTAAGCGACTGCCTTCAGCTCAGGTCATGATCCTGAAGTCCCGGGATTGAGTCCCGCATCGGGCTCCCTGCTCAGCGGGGAGTCTGCCTCTCCCTCTGACTCTCCCCCTCTCATGCTCTCTCTCTATCACTATCTCTCTCAATAAATAAATAAAAATCTTTAAAAAAAACCAAAAAACAAAAAAAAACTTTGGGAGTTCACAGTGATTTGATGGTGTTTTAAAGACTTGACACTTGGAGGTGATCCAAAGGACTGTATGAAGAGAGAGGAGTTCCAAGGCCCAAGCTCTGAGCAGCTCCAACATAGAGAGTTCAGGAAGATGAAGAGGATCCAGTGCAGGGAACAAAAATAAGGAACTGGAAAATCAGGAGAAAACAGAAGAGAAAGTGGTGTCCCAAGGGAAGAAAATTAAGGAAGTGTTTAAAGAAGGATGAAGTGATCAAGAGTTTCAAACGCTGATGTCAGGTCAGCTAATATCCATTGTACTGACAATTGGAAAAAGGCATTAGGGTCTATGAGAAGAAAGGTTTTGCTGGAATGGGGGGGAAGAAAGTCCAATTGGAATGTGTTAAAACAGGATAAGAGTAGAGAAATTGGAAAAATAAAATATAAATTAATTATTTGAGAAGATTTTCTGGAAAGGAAACTGGACAGATCGTGTATTATCTGGAAGGGAAAGTGGGTTGATCGGAGGGGCTTGTTTAAAGCTATATCAGCTGTGCAAGTCCCCCTTTGCAAGAAAGCAAAAGCTTTTGGGAGTAAAATGCTATAAAACTTACACATGTCTCATGGGTCAGATTGTGTTTCATGGCCAATCCCCGCAGCAAGGGAGGCTGGGAAAATGACTGCTTATCCAGGAACACTGCCTCCCTGAATACAATGAAGATTCTACTAACGAGGAAGAATGGGTGAATATATACTGGGAGGCAACTAACAGTATCTGTTATAAACCCCTATAGAGTGCCAGATATTGTGCTTAATCATGTGCAAGTTTCTTTTTAAATACTGCCATTGATACTAAATAAGGGTGCACTTTTTGTTCATCTTCTCAGTGCACTTGGCTCGCACTATCTACTTTTATATTATTGTGATTATATTACCACTTTCAAGGTCTAACGTGAAGGGGAATTTAGTTTGGATTCACAGACGTGGGAGCCATACCAAAGCAATTAGGGACATCAATGGTTTCTAACTGCCATTACTCTTAAGGACCCTTCTTCCCTTCTAATCACTTCGTTTCATCTCTACTAGCTGATGATGAGTTGCCAGAGCTTGGGCTGCTGATGATTTCTTCAAGTCTTAAGTATGACATTTAAGATTCATCGCAATGTCATTTAAACATATGCTGAATTGTATAGCTCTAAAGGGTGTTTCAAGGACAGAGAAATGCCCTCAAGCCCTAGCTAGCAGAATGTGGGACAGATGGCATCTCCATAAGTCCAGCTGCCTAATTACCTATGAAGTTTCACACAGGACAGGTGATTCTATCCCTTGAGTTATCAAAACCAAGTGCTTGGGTTGTATTTCACAGGGGCAAAAGGGGGGAAATGTACTTTCATAGGGTGATTCTCCATAAAGAGGAAATCCTTTAGCGAATATTTGTACATTTGTACAATTCTCAAGTCAGTACACTTGCTCTGAGCAAGCAGTAAATAAGGTACTGTTAAAGAGAACATTTCCAAAGATAGATGCATTATTACTCATGTTTCCCAGTTTCTGAATTTATGTACATCCCTTCTCAGAATCTGCAGTGTTTTAGTGAGTAAGAGGGGCAGGATGTGTTCAAATGTAACCCCTAACATGCTCTTAAAAAGACAGAAATATTTTTCCTGAAAGTGACTCACTGTTTCAATGTGACTGTTTCTGCACTCAATCTCAGAAGATTTCTGCATACAGTTTCCCCTGTGGGGAGTAAAGAGAGCCTTCAGCCTTGGCTAGAGCTTGTGCTGGGCTTTCATTTTCATTATTTCAACCAAATTTATAGACTGCCTACACTGCATCCTAGTTATAAGAAACCGGGGATATAAAAGTGAAAAAGACAGTTGTGTTGCCCTAAAGGAGTTCAAATTTTGAGGGCAGTGAGAAAATGAGATGCATGCTGAGGGTACAGGGCTATGGAGAGGTCTCTAGGTATATGGGAGGTAGTCAGTGGAGAGGCAAACCAGAAAGTGGTGGGTGGATTTAAAAAAAATAGCATTTAGGACCTTATCACAGACCACAAACACATAATTCTCCCCTCTTTGTTTCACTCTCTTCCAATATAAATTTATAGTTTTAAGGATTAATTCAAGAGCCAAATAATACATCTATGAAACTATTCTCCAGTTTAACTGTAAAAATAATTGTCATCCTTGAAACTTTATTATTTTCTTGTGGTTTTTAATAGTTCTTATTTCTATTTGCATTGGCTTCCACTGAAGTTGGAACTAGGTCTCACATGCTTATGTACCCCATGGTCCCTGAGCACAGGTACCCAGTATCAATTATCTTGCACGGTCCCTCCTGGTCTCACCCTCTGCCCTCCATTTTCTGGAACACTTGATAGTCCCTCCTGATTATTTACGTGGGCTGCAAACTGTCCTTCGTTAACTCTTCCTCTCTATATTTCTTTCCAAGGCTGCTGCTACTTTCGTACATGTTGACTAGTTCTAACGATGCACATATTTTGAATTGCTGAAATCCTATGAAGTTATAAAATCAATTACTTCAATCCGAGGATACCAGTACTAAAAAATACCTTGTATTTATAGTGGGCAAGGCTCTCTCCTCTAAGTAAATGGCTGTTTTGCAGCTAACCATTAACAAGGTGATACTCAAGTCTTGTTTGGGGATGCTCCAAATTTGAAGCTATGTTTGGATTTTTAAACTCTCTTTCTGTTTTACATTTAGTACTTATGAGAATTAATAACCTTGATGGTTCTGATGTTTTCCATGAAACATTGATTTTCACATGATCTATAACTGATTTTCTAGATCTAAAATTGTGGATTTTTTTTCTGGGTGATTTCAGAGATCATGAACTTCTTGATAACTATTTTGCAAATTTGTAATCTGTTTCATACAGAGA